>NC_066280.1:13442762-13745286 GCF_905404315.1 Leptidea sinapis | reverse complement strand
TTCTTGCATTGTATTGCGTGATCAAAAAAATTCGCGACTTTAGAAGTGTTACTAGGCGAGTAGTAAAGCACTCGAGACGTCCGCGTCGGGTTGAATAAGGAATCTTAAATTTTGTCACAATGTTCGTGATTCAGCCCATAGACTAAATCTGGGTTGCACCAACTAACTTTAGCAATAAAAAACATGTTAAAGTACCGGACAAGCAAAAATTTTGTTGCTCCGTTTAACAATTTTTAGATGACGTCATATCTTTAAATGTTAACTGTAACCGTCCAATCTTCGCCGGTTAAAGCTATTGTTAATATTGAATAGCTAAATAGCGACCTGTCAAAAGTTTCAAATAAATATTTGATATTTCACTTTTTAACATTAACTATGCCAAGGAATACGATGGTATAAAACATTCCGCAGCCTATGTTAAAGTCAGCGTTACTGTTAACGTTAAATTTTACTTACACCTTAACTCAGCCTTAGAATATACTAGCTTATAGATAACCTGACAGCCCGATGATCCGTGAAAAATGTTGATTTGCCAATGTGTGCATAATAAAGCTAGTTGTTCAAAATTCTAAGGAGCTAATTCGAAGCGTGACTGTTTACGACCTGTCAATCATAATTGGTTACAGTAACAATAGATTCGGCTTCCTTTTCTGTTTTGATGCAATTCTGATAGGAATATTCTCTCTCAAACGCTTTGTTTTATTAGTTGTCGTAATCTATTGTTCTTAGCTACTGTGGTATCTAGTTGGAGCGCAGCGTAGATAGCCCCCACTTCTAAAAAGCCCTTAATCTAAGTTCGACACTTATTAGGACACCAACGCGAGCAAAGCCTCAAAAGGGTATCAATAAATCAAATTCCTGAATAAAAGAACGTTTCACAAGTCACGTAATTGTCGCTCGTATATTGCGACTGTGCTAGCTCAAAGGTATGCTACAGACGTGTCCCTTTGAACGGGACATTGCTCCCGCGTCCCGTTTATTAATTGCGTAACATCACTAGTGTTCAGAAGGTTCATTTAACCCAATGCTACGTATTGGAAACGATAAAACGGAACTGTAATTACATTCTTTACTAATGACTCTATCATGGTTCGAACAACCTGACCTTATTATTGAAGCTGATTTAATACGTACACAACTGTGCCCTTTTTTATTTTTTATGAAAATAAGTGACGAGACGAGCAGGACGTTCAGCTAATAGTAATTGATTCGCCTTATTTATTTATATACGGATATAGTCATGGCCTAAAAAGCTATGTTTACCGTACTATAATGTCGCCTTTTTTTATGACAGTTAGGGACGAGACGAGTAGGACATTCAGATTATGCTAATTGGTACGCCATGTCCATTACAATTCAGAGCGCTCAGCATTCTTGAAAAACCCAAAAATTCCCAGTGGCAATACTTCGCGCTCGTCACCTTGAGACATCATGTTCATGGTATTAATTTTAACGATTCAGTTTAGATACCTAAACGGAACTGCATCGGAATCTCATCGCTAATTAAAAATTGATGGTAGGCCCTCTTAAGTCTCATTTGCCCATTAATTTCACTAGCTACGTCGCCGTTCAGACCGAAACACGGTAATGCTTAAACATTACTGCTTCACGACAGTAATAAGCGCCGTTGTGGTATCCATAATCTAGCCGGCATCCAGTGCAAAGGAGCCTTCAACCGCGGTTTATTAGGTCTATTTAATAAACAAGTTCTTCCAAAAATATCTAAACTCTTTTATTATAAATAGCTGTAAAGTGTGATTAGGGCTCGCTTACGAAAAGTCACGCTCATGTCCAAATGGTAAGCACCACACACCAAAAACATCATGTTTGAGCGTTTGGCGTGTGGTGCGATTATGGAATTCGCCAGCAGGAATCAGGTGAAACTGCTCTTCGGAACGTTCTTCGTGATAAATGCAGTAGAAGACACGCAATGAAGCGACGTCTATATGCAAGGCAAAGCGAACAAGCCGTCCACAGAGTACTGGGTCCCCAAATATTCGAGAAACTCTGCGTTGCACGCGGCCAATTATTAGTACGAGCTGGTACGGGGATAAACGAGACCAGAAATACAAAATACCACAATCTAAACTAAATCTGGAGTAAACCTGGGTCTTATAGAGCGATAAAATATGGGGCGGCTTAAAGTATGGTCTTGCTTTATTGATAACCACAAATTTCTTCGATGACACTTTGTCTTTGTTTGCCTGGTGATCATGGAAGTGGCAATCACTTTAAGAGGAGTGTTGTCGAAAAGCGGTGAAGTTACAAATTGGGTTCTTTAAATCGTTAACGCGCTTTGAAATTTGATTCTTCTTATTTTTTTATGGAATAGGAGGACAAACGAGCGTACGGGTCACCTGGTGTTAAGTGATCACCGCCGCCCACATTTTCTTGCAACACCAGAGGAATCACAAGAGCGTTGCCGGCCACACACACACAATGAAGCGACGTCTCTACGCAACGCCAAGTGATCCAGCCGTTCACAGAGCACTGGGTCCCCGACAATTCGAGCTGCTCTGTGTTGCACGCGGTCAAATGGATTGAGCTGATACTGGGGTGCACCAGACCAGAGATGACAGCAATACTCCATGTGTGGCCGGACCTGCGCTTTGTAGAGCGCTAGAATGTGGAATTATTAATACTATTACCACTAACCTATGCGAAACATAGCGGCACTAAACCGCTATTTCACGCCGGTATTCTGTGCGAGTGTGGTAATTAGCCCGGACTAGACTGGCCCGATTGTGCTGCCATAAGACGTCATAAGACGGCAGCGTGACTCTCCCACTTCTAAAAAGCCCTTAGTCGCCTCTTACGACACCCATGGGCCTGGGACTCCCCTATTCTTTTTTACGCCCCGGGGAAAGTACACGCCAAAATTTCTTAAATTGAAAAGGTTCATTTAATGCCAATCCACCACTTTCTCAAGACGGGAACGCGATAGAGAAGAAACAAGTATCTTCAGGCATTAGTCAATGATTTCCCGTGAGTTAGAAAAACACTACCTTGGGGAAATACGTAAAAGTTTGTTGTTGGATTGGTCATCTGGTCGTCTGGAGTTTTTAAAAGAAACATCTCTTGATGAAAATGAAAGATTTTGATCTCACCTTGTTTTGCTTTTATTATTTCACTAGCATTGCCCCGCGGTTTCGCTCGCTTAGATACCGATCTCGTGGTATTGCAAAGTCTACTAAGTCGGACTATATGTATATTTATGTGTAAATTTTTTGATTACAAATTTTTTCACACCTTGTGTTATAGTATAAAATTTTTGTCACTCATTGTAGATGCAGCTTTCTAATAGTGAAAGATTTTTTGAGATTGGTCCAATAGTTTTTGTGTGAAAATATTACAAACATACATACAAAAACACAAATGTTCCCTCCTCATTATATTAGTTTAGATGTTAAGGATATTAATTATTACACAGTCTAAGTATTGTGGTTTGTGAGATTTAGCCCGCTGACACACAGAGGGACGGACGGACGACCAACAGAGTCATATTAATAAGGTTTCCAATCGTTACCCTCCAGGAAAGGAACCCTTAAAATGAAATCATTCAATAACCATAAACAGTGCCACTAAAAACACGTTTGATATTGTGAATTCTCATTCCCCTCAGTATTCCAAGATATCATAAATAATATATTTAACAACTTTTACTGGAGTCATGGCTACCTTTGAATTTCAATTTTTATGATTAGATTTTCAGTTCGCCTTAATCTCATGAATATTTAGCATGAAATTTGCATGGTATTGCGTCAATCGTCGAAATGATGGAGTGCTTTTGAATATCAATCGAGCAAATATATACAAGTACGCTCGACGAATGAAATGTGACGCACACTTCATCACACGATGGAATGGATTGGATATAGGCAGAGTTTTTTTTTAATGAAAATAAGGGACGAGACGAGCAGGACGTTCAACTGATGGTAATTGATACGACCTGCCCATTACAATGTAGTGCCGCTCAGGATTCTTGAAAATTCCCAAAAATTCTGACCGGCACTACAGCTATGCTCGTCACCTTGAGACATAAGATGTCAAGTCTCATTTGCCCAGTTATTTCACTAGCTACGGCGCCCTTCAGACCGAAACACAGTAATGTTTACACATTACTGCTTCACGGCAGAAATACGCCACAATCTAGCCGGAATCCTGTACAAAAGAATATAGGCAGAGTAGTTATTATAGACAAATAGTTTAGAAAAAAAAACTATTTATTTGTTTTATTCCCATCCGAGATTTCGGCTCGCACATACCGCGCAACCGTCAGCTTCAAGTTTTCTTTGTTTCAGTGGGTATGCAAGTTTGTAAGTCTGTAAGTAAGTAGTAAGTTTGTAAGTCGAGTTAGTAAGTCTTTTGTGGGGCGATGTATATGCTTTTACAACAAGATCCCAGAAAATGTTAATAATAACATAAATGACTTTCTTAATGATACCACAGATTGGGAATGAAGTGACCGCCCTCAGGCTATTAAATAATAAGTTTAATTGTACAATATTACTTTGTAAACATTTTTATTCGATGAAAAAAGAAAGCACGCTGAGTTTATTGCGCCCATTCTTCTCAGGTCTGAGGCATTCATTTTGGAATGGGTGGTAGTTTTTGACTTTCAATAACTGATGTCACATCCTATTTGAATAAAAATATTTGAATTTGTAAAAACTATATCATTCCATTTATGTTAATAAGGAATGACAACAAAGAGGATGTAAATACTACAAAAATTAAGATTTAGTTTTGTATGAAACGTGAAGTGATTTGACATAAGTTTGAAATAGTAATAGAGCAAGAGCCCGTGAACCCCAGACCTACGTTATTTTATAAAAGCTGAAAGTTTGTCAGTGCATGCTCCCAACTCAGGTCAGAACGATGGACAATTATGGAGTTTGTGTTGCAGTGGCTTTGACTGGTGAAGGTGTGTAAAATACCGATCTAAATACATGAAATAATAAAGTGCGATTTTTCGGTATTACCTTGAGAATATTATTAAAAATCACGTTATTCATTGCCAGAGACTTAACATCGTGGCAACCCCTTGCCAGACACCCTTAATGTTCATGAAATTATAATTTTACTTACGTCATAGTATAAAAGCTGATTTTTATATATACTTGGGTATATAATATAATAGATACTTGGGTAATAAGTAGAAGATGTTTCCACATTAGCCAGACACATTTGATAGTTCCAACCCCTTGCCGGACAGTCATGTAGTGTAGCTGTAGGAGAGTGCGAGGCAGTATGCATATGGGTGAGTGCGAGTGAGATGGCGAGTTAAGTCTACCGCGGTTCCTCACTGCGCAGGTGTTATTTCTACTGCGTATGTATGATCTACACCGGACCGTATTTTCACGAATCGGATCGGAGGTAGTGCGAAAGAGCTCTTAGTCAAAACATGACGAGTAACGGCCGTTCCTAATATGCTATCTACAGATAGAGAATTATTACCTTTTACTGTACCTGAAATTAGCTGTCAATAATCTACAGCTGTCCCAATATACCCGATAAGTCATTCTTATCGCCATATATTGGGACGCGTGAATTGCAATTTCCATACAAACTTCTATCGCTGGTAAGCTTATACGTCCTCCCATTGACAGACAGTGTGTACGGATAAGGCGAGTTACCGTCGATAAGTTTATTGGGACAGAAAAGTCAACGATAGGTGCGATTTTTATCTCGAGTAACGGCCGTAAGACAATAAATAACAGTAATACAACACAGTGACAGTATAGGCAATTAGCCGAATAGACAGTCAAGTCGGGGGCCCATTATCAGCGACGTACTAATGCATAGAGTACACGAGCGGTGATTACGCGATAGATAACACACTATCTGACCTGATAACGTCTCCGTTATTACGCATATATTACTATAACAATACTATCGGTATTATATTATTAGCAATGAGTATTTAATACTTACATCGAAGGTCACCTACTACCTACTTAACATAATAGAAACATATCGACTACGGCGAAACCTGCCAGGATCCTAAACAAATAGGATGTAAATACTACGTAATAAGAGGCGGGACTGCCAATGTAAAAATTGAAATTTAGTTCAGTATGAAACGTGCAGTGATTTGACATAGGTTTGAAATAGTAGTAATAACAGTATGGCGATTGGCGACGAAGTATTATCCAGCTTAGTTTGAAAGCAAATATTTGCTTCAAGCGTAGTGGATTTCGGCTATCTCCGTTTTTACAAGATTATAGCCGTCATCTGTCAATCTATCAATGACTGCCCATTTCATACAATCGAGTGGATAACTTTTTTCTTAGAGAGTTTCGCGAGGGTGATCCTAAAGCTAGATAGTTGGAAGAGGTCAATTTCATCTGTCAAAATTAAGTTATGAATTCATAGAATTTTTACCATAGGTAATACTAATTTGCTATAAATACATGAGAATTATTTATATTTTCAAAATTAAAAAAAAAACTTTTATTATCTGAATGTCAGGTGACTGAAAACGGCGACCACCAATTTGTAACGTAACTATAGCAGAAACAGTTTTTAGTATCACACCATCGATACGGATAATAAGAATTAAAACTAAAGGCTTTCAACGTAGGACATAAATACCACTACGCACATGTCCACGGGCCCAAGAAAGAAACGGAGAGTGAGGACCAAACACTCAACCACATATACCTTTAACTCTGTGAATTATGGTTCGTTGGCTTATCACAATCACATATTTTGATGATTCACATTTTTAGAACACGTCCGAAGTCCAATCAACGACGAAAACGTGCTCATATAAAAAAGTGGCATAGCAAAACTATCTCAGAGCTGAAACATGGGCACTGTCCAAATCTATACATATAAATAAAATTGGAGTGTCTGTTTGTAATATTGAAATAACTGGTTTTACTACATATATACGGATACATATACGGGTACATACATTGTCTGTCTGTCTGTTTGTTTGTTCCGGCTAATCTTTGAAATGGCTGGACCAATTTTGACGGAACTTTTATTGGCAGGTAGCTGATGTAATAAGGAGTAACTTAGGCTACTTTATTTTTGAAAAATAAAGTAATGTTGCAATGTTCAAAAAACGGTCTAACTCTAAAATAAATTTATATGGCAAAACAACGTATTCCGGGTCAGCTAGTATCTAATATACATATTAGCCAAATGTCAAAGGGCAATGGAGAGGAGCATGTCAGGCTTGAAAAGAAGGGATAGAGTAAGAAACATTGATCTCCGATCAAAAACGAAACTCACCGACATACTGGATAGAATAGACCTACAGAAATGGAGGTGGGTGATTGATGCGAGAATGGACTGGAAAATGGAGCCAGGCAGGGACGTAATGGTATCCAAGGGATGGCAAGCGAAGCCGAGGTAGGCAGTTCACCAAATAGGAGAAGAGTCACGCGAGATAGGAAACAATGGAAAGCTTTAGAGGAGGCCTATGACAAGAGGCACTTTGATTTCAAAATTATTGTAAGTCTATGTGCAAAGTTTCGGAATAAATGGGCCTATTATTATTGATCTCGGCGCTAAGCATTGTCAGTTGATAGTTTGGACCGCGCTGATATATACCCATCAGGTGATCCGTATGCATGCTCGTTTGCCCTCTTCTTCTATAAAAAAAAATAAGGCCAATGATGATAGTCAAAACTAAACTGTCTGAGTCCACGTTACATATTTTCGTTAATTCAAGTACTGCAATGAATTTCCCATCGTCAACTTTGTTGTTAACCAAAAATAAAACATTTTAATGTGTTATTTGTTCAAACACGCAATAAAAACTGAGATAAAAATAATAATGCACGCGAATGGTCTTCTGTCCCTAACCAACTCGCAGGACTTTGTACAGAAATCCTATGGCAACACTAAGAAGTGACGTCACATTTTATTATAGCTATCTTTGTCTAAAACAGAAATATGTATTAAAATCTTTATACTTTTTTTGTTATTTGATCGATAGAATTAGTTTTTTCATCCTTTTATTTATTCTTAAACCCAATTACGAAAATGAATTTAAAAAACATACCGACGAATTGAGAACCTCCCCCTTTTTTGTAGTCGGTTAAAAATAATTATTTTGATTTGGGCTTGATTTACCGCTCTATGAAGTGAAGGTATTTGTAACAGAGATCTGAAAACAGCGGAATTACTTTTGCTCCTAAGTTTGACTGTACGTGGAAGAAATTCTTATACCTACTTTATTTAATATTTTACAAATTAACACCTAAGAATTACAGGAAAGACAAAATACAATGTTGATGTTTTGCAATAAATCACCTTTTGGACATTAATGTTGAATGTCAAATCCCATACATTCCTGTGAAGCGCTCGCAGCGATTTTAACGGTACAACTACAAACGAACGAACAATTCCCAAGACATGCATATAAATAATCTGAAAAACGAAGTGGGCAATGCTTCCAGGAATGACCAATGAACTTACAAATAATGCGCGCTGTTTTACATTTTTATGGATCATTAATTACTCGTACACAATAGACGCCTGTTGGTAAACGAGCTTTGGCATTGGAATTAAACAATATAATAATACATTTCTTTATTGAGGTATCAAAGGCCCATATTTTGTTAGTTACAGGCTAAAACTATGTTAGTATGCTACAATTAAATTAATAAAAAGAAAAAAGTGTGTGTGTACTTATGTATGCACGCAAGAAGTTATAAATCTTTGGCCTGACAAAGCAAAAATCCTTAAAATCATTTATTCTACGCGCTATTCTACGTTTGAAGAAAGAACAAAATTGTAAAAATCTTGCAACTTAGGCTTTGACAGTTAATTATTAAATAAGGAATAGGGCTGAAAGGGCTTGAACCCTTTTCTCTATCCTAATAATGGACGAAACAACCAAAAAAAAAAACGAATGCCGCAAACGTCAGAAAATTTTAGGAACCAATGTCACCCTGTTACTTTTAAAATTTCACTCTCATTATAATTATATATTTTCATTACGCGCCTAAAGAAGTATAACTTCAATAATAGGTTTAATAACGATTTGCTTAATAATTCAACATAATAACTTCGGAAACAATCTGAGACAGCGTGTATGACAAGAACTAAAATTAATCGCTGCAATATTGGTGAATCCAGTTTTCCCGCTATCATATTTAGGATACTGTTTGAGCTCGAACGCAGTCTTGCAAGGACAGATGACGTCCTTTTCCTTATGATGGCATAGAAATCATTCCTTCGTGGTTCAGGAAACATGCCTGACGCCAACCAAAACCACGGCAAGCCCAACAGTATCCTTAAAACTATTGTTATACTGCACCCTCAGCGTGTCGAGTGCATTTTGGGTATAGTTGGTCCACAGGCCACCCGTGTAGAAGATTTGTCAGTAGGCGTTAAACAGCGTAATTTTTGCTTCCTTGCTACATCGGGCGACCCTACGGGCCAACATATTACACATTACTACTAAGACTCTTCGTTCTAGACATGGACATAGAACGCCACCTGGTCCCTAAGGTCCTTCGTAACATGGTCAATAAGTCCTATTGAGAGCGATACTAGGCTCATATTGCATTTGCTTACGAGGGGCCTTAAAGATCAGGCATTCACTTTTGGCCACGTTATACACTAACCCACGTCTAACAGCGTACTCCTCACATGATTGAAGGACATCAACACCATGTCATGGGCATAGCTTAGATTATTTACACAGATGCCGTCTATCCAGCACCCGACTGGTTTTTTGCTGAGTTCCACGATCAGCTCGTTCACGTACAGGTTGAAGAGCTTATTGAGAATATGTACCCAAAGAAAATGCTGCCACATAGTACACACAGATACTCACGTATACAAGGTCTTTAATGATCTAATACATAGCCATTAAAATATGTAAAATTAAATTATTACTAGTAACGACACGTCCCTCCCATGTCTCGTGTCTACCATCATGCATATAAATCTCATTTTCAATGTTTATGTTTATGTTGGGAAATGTTTGAACTCACAAAGCTTTTCAGCCCGAACACCTAGAAACCCGAACTCAACGATTTTAAATTTTTCTCATCAAGAACTTTCCTTTTAAGGGGGTCTGTACCTTTGTGGTTGCTGAGGAATAACTTTTCCAACGCAGTCTTTGTGTTTTTTACACGCTTTTTATTAGCTTCACCTGTATGTATGTTTATTTGTAAGCAACTCATTTAGGCGCGATTTTGACCCACTTAAAACGTCCAGATTTCGTTCAAACCTCGTAGATTTATCGAGGACCGATACTATAATAGATAAAATTATTCCATCTTTCTGCAAAATAAGATTTTTGTTAATTTATATAATTTTTTCATCTATTGTCGATAACGCAGGAATTAATGTTCATTTTAAATTTCTACCATTATCTTTTAAACTAAAGCGCATTTTTTAGTTTTTTTAAACTATTTTTATTATATTTAGATTGAACGCAATTGTCAAACGTCGCACGTGTCAAATCATAATTAAAAATATTCGCCTCAAATTGCATATGGAGTGATGTAAAAGCTAGGGCCTGATACGCCCAGGATTTATTAAAGTCCGTTTATTGAGGAAGAGGAGGACAATCGACCTTAAGGGTCACCTAATGTTAAGTGATCACCACCGCCTATATTCTGCAACATCAGATGAATCACATGAGCGTCGCTGTAGGCCTCGTAGGAAAGTGTACACGCTATTTGAAGGTACCCATTCGGTTAGGTGCACCTTATGGGATTTTTTGGTTTAGGTTTTTTTGGTAGGATGAGGTGTATGATAAATACTACGTACTAGTAACAAGATCATGTCACTCAGTGTATTTACCTTTATCTTATATCTTTAAAAGAGCAATTCTTGTATATATATATAATAACAATAATAATATTGACACACTTTTTTATCTTGCCCCAAATTAGGCATATAGCCTTGTGTTATGGGTAGCAAGACAACGATATATTTAATACAATATATCTACTCAAACATAAATAAATACATATAAACATCCATGACTCGGAAACAAACATCCTTATTCATCATATATATATATATATATATATGGTTTTTTTTTCAAGTTTTTATACATTCTTAAAAATCCGAGCAAGGCTCTTTCGTCCGGATATTAATAATTCATAATATAATAGTTTTATCGTAAGTTATCGTCATAGGTGCCTACTGATATGTCAAGGGAAGCTAAATTTGGTCAAGCAGTCCGAGAAAATTTTAATTGAACCATTACTTTGACGTCATTGACAAGCAGACCAATTAACAGGTAATAAATACCAGATGTTGGTGTCATTTTATTGATACTGTGACCTAAATAGAAAGACTGCGCGCAAATGGAATGTGCGAAATGCGAATATAACTTTAAAAGCATTGCTTGAGTATTTAATTTTGTATATAAGTGTCAATTGTCACAAGGCTGTCATGTGTGATGATTAATAAGGCAAGTTTGTTAAGAGCGTAAGGCCCGGTATCCACCAAAGCGGAGAGGATTTTGATATCAAATCAGATTTCGTTATTTCCACATCTCCTCTCCTGCTTCGGTGAAAATGGATCTAGCGAAGAGGAGATGTGGACCAGTGGGAGGCTCCTTTTCACCGGATGCCGGCTAGATTATGGGTACCCAACGGCGCCTATTTCTGCCTCACGGCAGTAAGTGTGTAAGCATTACTGTGTTCCGGTCTGAAGGGCGCCGTAGCTAGTAAAATTACTGGGCAAATGAGACTTGACAGCTTATGTCTCAAGGTGACGCGCGCAGTTGCAGAGCCGCTCAGAACTTTTGGGTTTTTCAATAGGTAATCCTAAGCGGGGCGTATCAATTACGATCAGTTGAACGTCCTGCTCGTCTCGTCCCTTATTTTCATAGACAAAAAAATGTCTCATTGTCTACACAATTTTTTGCGTGTAGCGTGTTCCCCGCTGCCTTCTCCCTCCGACTCACATACCCGAAAGCGTTGCTATAAACACAGCTCAATTATCTCTTCGCTTTGGTGGATACCGGGCCTAACGCTGATGATGTATACAATTCATTGTTCTTAGCTCTCAAAATATCTTTACTCGTTCGTTTTACAATCGATATATATACCTACTAGCATATATATATATCGTTTGTAAAACTAAATGTATATAGCATAGGTGATCTACGCAAGCATAATATAAAAAGATTTCAAAGCTGTGTATTATGTTAAGAAGGATTATATTTATTTTCTGTATGAGGAAGTCCCTCATCCAATCATGTTTAGAGAAATTCAAACTCTAAAACATTTCGGGGACAGCTGATTTTCATAAGCTGTTAATGTTAGATCAAATCTCATAATGGATTCAGATGAGAAATTAACCACTCACGCTAAAATCCCTATTCGCATAAGGTATGACAGAGTTTTAAAATATTATTTAATAAAATATACATTTAGAAGTTATTTTACTGTGCGATGCTCGGATTTATTACCAAATGCATATTTAGTTATCTATGTTAGTAAATTTCTGCATGAAATCAATCTAAGACTCTAGGTTATTCACATATATCTTATAGAATAAATCTAGATATTTCAAAAAGAATACAACGACTACAAAAACTAAGGAGAATAAAAAAACTTATAAAGATTTAATTTAATACACCTCTTATGCAAAACTTATACCTTTAAAATTAATAAAATACTATTATTTGGATGTGCTACCTATTGATAGGGTTTAGGTCGGTGCCTGCCCGCTTGGGTTGTTGGGTTCTAGACAAAGCTATCCCGGTTAAAGTCGGTTGGTTGTAATAGTTTAAAAAACTAAAAAAATCCGCATTTTAAATAAAAACCGAGATCAACAAATCTGTGGCTTTCTTATTTTATATAAATCGGTTAAAGATAATAGTTAAAGAAAATTAACATTAATTCCTGCCTTATTGAAGATAAATGAAAGTTGTATATACCTTCACAAAAATTTTAATTTTATTTTTTTGCAAATTGAAAAATGGAATAATTTTATCAAATTAATGTTTGGCATCGGTCCTCCATAAATATTCGAAGTTTGAACGAAATGTGGCCGTTTAAAGTGGGTGAAAATCGCGCTCAAAGAAGTCGATTACAAACAAACATACATACAGGTGAAGCTAATAAAAATCGTCTAATAAAAGCGTAAACAACATGAAACAGTGAAGTCACATTGAGATTAAAGCGTGTAGCAGATGGATATATATCATTTGGTTCGTGTTAATAATAGTTATGTGGGCTATAAACCAGCGGGCGCTAAACATTCAAACTTGCTGATATTCTGTTGAACTAACAAGGCCGTATCAGTCAAAATCAAATTCACACTGAGCAGACTACTTAGTATACTACCGAAATAGACGAACCCTATGTGAGAGTGAGAGAGACAACAATTTAGTGTCCATTAGTCTCCTGTCATAATGGAATACGTTTTAATTTTAGTGTTTTAATCGTTTTAAAATATTATGGTGTGGTGTATTAAATTGTGTTGTTACATATAACAACAATCCAACTAAAGAAACATTTCATAGGTAAATACTGATTCTGCAATACTACTTTCGTGATGTTCGATTTCGATTTTCGATTTTCGTAGAACATACGCAATAAAATACTAAATATTTCATACCTCTACGCAGTAAAAAATTCTATTGTCTTAAGATTATAATCATTTAAGAAAATATGTGTTAGATAATAAAATATTGTATACGAGAATATTACGCCGTTTACCAATAATTGCCATAGGGATTGACCAAGTGAGTGTTTTCCAAATTGGTAATAGTATCCAGTACATTAGAAATGACATCAAAAAGAATTCTAAAAGAATCAATTTTGAGAAAATAAATGCCTTTTATGCCTTTTTATAAGGTCTAAACTCTAAACCATGTTGTAGATTGTTTTCTATAGAAATGTCTGTATATTGCATTATCACAGACAGTTAGCAATATTCTGCACTGCACGAATGTAATCATCTTATCACAAACAGAGAGCTATTTAAATGCGAGGACTTAGCAGGCATTGACACATTCGCCGAGTAGAACAACTGTTTCCAATAGAATCCTATTTTGCAGAACTCAATTACAGTAACAGCGATATAATATACGCTCAACATATAAGTGGGCCAGGGCTTTGCTTCATTCAGAACAAGTACGCATCTAGTTTTAACGAGTTTTCGTAGTTTCCAAGCTTCGGCTCATGAATCTAGTCAGCACAACGCGGAAATGGCATCGAAATAAAATTATTATGACAGTTAGTGTCAGTTGTTCGTATGGTAACAAAAAGAATTATAATCCTGTAACGGACTAGTAAAAGAATAAGGACTCCGTGTCACCTTACATAACAGTGTAGCAAGTAGCAAGACAAGCCTATTAACGTGTAAATACATAGCCCCAGGCACACACTTACACTAGTACAGGCCGATAGGCGGCCATTATGAGAACTGTCATCGTCTGTGACAGATCAGTTTGCGTCTCAATAAAATATTTTAGAAATGCCGTCGTGCGTTGTGAAAATGTATATAAAACTATACTATATAAGTATTTGTGGCCATCAATGACATAGAACATCATTTGTGGCCACATAATATGATTATTTAAGGGAGAAAAAATTGTGTAACTAGTATCCCCCGTAACCGCACAGACGGCGCGGAGTCCTACTATTTTTACTCGTCCGTGCCTGTAACATATTGAATTTTTTTTTAAATTTAACTTGCGTGATAATTAATCCCAGAAGTGATATTAAAAGACTTTAAAAAAAATAACAAATTGACTAGATTTTAAAGAGACGTAAGTCAATTTCCTAATATGCAAATATTGGGGTTGAGCAGGTTATCAACTTTAAAGTAGATCTTGTAGATGAAGCCAAAACATGAGAGTTGAACAAGACATCTCAAGATTTATGATCGTGATGTCACTCGAACGGTTGGCTCAGTGGAAGAGCGCTGGCACAGAACGCGAGAGGTCGCGGGTTCGAGTCCCGCATCTTTCATAAATTTTGTTTTTAAATTTAACTTGTGTAACATATTGACTTATCTAGTGCGTCTAACTTCTCATGTAGTTTTCAATAGCCAGACATGTTCTGACTACAATACCATCTATAATTATGTATGAGTTTAAATGAAGCCAAAATGCAAATGAAGATTGCAGTATTGTTAACATTAAACGGATCAGTTGAAGTTTAACCTCAGAGATAACTGTAACAGTAAAATTGGGAAAAAAATTGAATAAAAAAATCGGTAAAATTATAAATATTTTCTTATATTTCAACTGTTATATAAGTCGTTGGCCACATCCAGTCCTTCTTATTTCGTATAAATTCAAATATTGATGTTGTTATGTTGAGCTACTTTTTTTGGAACTACCGTCATTTAGTAATTATTCACTTTGTTTGTTTTGCATGATTAGTCATAGTAATATTGCATTCATCACAGTCATAGTAATATTATAAACTAAAGTAATATTGTATAGTATAATAATGTAAAATTCTCATGATTTTATGTTAAATCTTATGAGAAAAAATTTCTTTAAATATATATATAATTTTCTAAATTCAGACTAAAACATGTTGGATACTATTTTGCTTTGAGAATGTGCAAATCCAGAATTATATTTTAGAATGCCATTTGTTTCTGAAACGGTAATATTAACTAGTATTATAAATGACATCAAAAAGAATTCTAAAGGAATCAATTTTGAGAAAATAGATGCCTTTTATTAATCCCCACACCTCGCGCAGCATTGGTTGTTGAAGATGCTCGTCAGCCGGATAAAGGTACAAATGAATCTTTCAAAAGCTCAATCTAACAAAATGTATCTCTACATAAAAGGGGAAATTTAACATTTTTTTGAACAAGGCAATGAAACATTTACAAACTAAATATTATCCAAAATATTTGAAGCGTGATTTTTAGGTTTTTTTTTTAAATATTATTTGCATAGATAAATTAAAAATTTTGTTTGGTATTCGAAAATTTACTAATATGAGATAAATCGGTTAAAAAGATAATGGGTGAAATTTAAAATAATCTTTCAATTCCTACCATAAAGATGAAAATTATATAAATTAACAAAAATCTTATTTTGCAATTTAAATAATGGATTAATTTTATCAAATTTATTGTCATCAGTTCTCGATAAATTTACGAAGTTTAAAGCCCACTTTACCCATCAAAATCGCGCCCAAATGAGTCGGTTACAAGCAAACATAATTCTTTTTAAAGAAAATAAGGGACGAGACTCACATGATGTTCAGTTGATGATAATTGATACACCATGCCCATTACAAAGCAGTGACGCTCAGGATTCATGTAAAATCCAAAAATTCTGAGCGGCACTACAACTCGTCACTGTCTGTAGGTGAAGCTAATAAATAAAAGTATAAAAAAAATTTCGACATTAAATACTTATCTTTAATTTAATGTCTCTGCGATCTATATTAGTCTCAGGTAGTAATTAGCACCAAGTTAAAGTCACGAATATGGGTAGGCCAAGTACGGCAATTGAGTCAACACTTTATATGAATCAAGTACAAAAAGCGACACAATAGCATAAGAATCTATACAATGGGATTTTATAGAGAGAGCGTGTCACAATTCCAAGTAAGTCAGACACGGTGAGGATACATGGTTTCATTGTAGAGTTCCAATCCTACCTTCCGGCTTCCTTATCATTTTCTTCGTCAGTTCAACAACATGATAATTTAAATGTATACCAACTTTTTTTATGACAATAAGGGACGAGACGAGTTGGAAGTTCAGCTGATGGTAATTGATACGCCCTGCCCATTACAATGCAGTGCCACTCAGGATTCTTGAAAAACCCAAATATTCTGAGCGGTACTATAATTATTGCGCTCGTCACCTTGAGACATAAGATGTTAAGTCTCATTTGCCCAGTAATTTCAATAGCAACGGCGCCCGTCAGACACACAATAATGTTAACACATTACTGCTTCACGGTAGAAATAAGCGCCGTTGTGGTACCCATAATCTAGCCGGCATTCTGTGCAAACGAGCCTCCCAATGGAATACTTGATTTGTTCTGGTGAATACTTAAAACGGTATATCTATACCTATAAAATATAAAGGAGTTATCTCAATGACTTTTAAAATCTCCATCAGATCTCATTTCCTTTTAGAATGAAATCTGGAGAGTAGTAAAAATATTCAATTCACAAAGTGGCCAACCCGGCTAATCGTCTTCTTTTTTCGAAGTCGTTAAATAAGGCAGTCTACTGACTATCTATTCAAGCTTGCAGATTTTATCGAAACATTTATTTCAATCAGCAAAGGAGTAGAGACATATTAAACGCTGCGAAAGTAGTTTATTTATTTGGTCTTGTCTCCAACAGCGCCGGTTGCGGTTAAAAGCACTCAGCATAAAACCGCTCACGGATAATGGGACATGCCCGAGCAATGGATACTTTAATTAACTAGCTACCGATATACCCATAGAAAACTTCAGAGTGATTCTTTCAAGTTTCCCGTTTCATCTTATGCGGTTATTACAATTGACTGAATTTAGTCATTACTGAATTTAGAAAAGAATAATCGCAATCCGGAAACCTAGCTTCCTAAATTCAGAAGTAAGGGTGGTTTCTGAATGACTAAATCATTCAGAAGCCTAATTAGAAACGCATTTAGGAAAGTGTAATCGCATTTAGTTACTGATTTCAGTCGCGAGTGGCTCTTCGTGCGTGGAGGACGTATCTAAGTTTTATGTTCCCTAATAAAAGTAATAGCCTAACAAGTTTCAGAGATAGTTTTTGTCAGCAGCTTGGGATATTACGGAAATGAAATTCAAATCTTTATTTCAATTTCCTGTTGCAAGAAAGCTTAGTGTTACGACCAATATTTATTTCTATTTTTTTTTTATGGAATAGGAGGACAAACGAGCGTACGGGTCACCTGGTGTTAAGTGATCACCGCCGCCCACACTTTCTTGCAACACCAGAGGAATCACAAGAGCGTTGCCGGCCTTTAAGGAAGGTGTACGCGCTTTTCTTGAAGGTACCCATGTCGTATCGTCCCGGAAACACCGCACAAGGAAGCTCATTCCACAGCTTCGTAGTACGAGGAAGAAAGTACCTTGAAAACCGCACTGTGGAGGACCGCCACATATCCAGATGGTGGGGATGATATCGTAACTTGTGGCGTGTCGTGCGAAGATGGAATGCGGCGGCAGGAATCAGGTTGAACAGCTCTTCGGAACACTCCCCATGAGAAATGCGGTAGAAGACACATAATGAAGCGACGTCTCTACGCAACGCCAAGTGATCCAGCCGTTCACAGAGCGCTAGGTCCCCGATAATTCGAGCTGCTCTGCGTTGTACTAATACTGCTATTTATATTGCTTCTAAATTTACATGACTAAATTCAGTCAAGTGTAATAACCGCAATATATATAAAATTATCGTGTCCCGGTGTTTGTTACCATCTATTTTTCATGCCCCTAAATATTAAGGGTGACCAACCAAATATATTTTTTATATTTTTGAATTTCTTTTTTATTTTATTACTAGCTGACCCAGCAAACGTTGTATTGCCATATAATTAAACAAATATTTAGGGATGCAACCGATTCTCAGACCTACTATATTTCTTTGAACAAAATTTTTTTGTTTTTATTTTTTTATGATACAGCATAAAAAAATACAAATTTTCACCGGTCTACGATCAACACTTACTTTTGTATCGCGATTTTTATATTATTCTGTACCAACCACAGATCCGCAAGAGGGTTGCAAGATGGCAATAGAATATAATGATTATTGAAGTACGATATATTTGTTAGATCTGAGAATCGGTCGTCATCTATTTTTTTTACCTCAAAAATTAAAATTTTAATTATTGATTTTTTTATTACTTTATATGCAAGGAAATACAAAGTTTGCTGAGTCAGCTAATTTCTATCTAAAAATACAGCATAAACGCTCGTCTATTTAACAAAACATCTTTCGCAACACCAAGAAAACCAGAAATATTACCACAGTTACCACATCGTTGAGATGCCGTCTATTTCCATCCAGAATTCGTCCCGGTCTAATTAGCGCCTCAGGTTTATCACTTGAGAGCATATTACAAGCGCTATACACGGACTAGTAAAAAAATAAGGACTCCGTGTCACCTTACATAACAGTGTAGCACCAAAACAAGCCGGTAAACGTGTAAATACATAGCCCCACGCATACACTTACACTACTACAGGCCGATAGGCGGCCATTATGAGAATTGTCATCGTCTGTGACAGATCAGTTTGCGTCGCATTAAAATATTTTAAAAATGCCGTCGTGCGTTGTGAAAAAGTGTAAAAACAATAACATATAAGTATTTGTGGCCATATATGATTATTTAAGGGAGAAAAAATTGTGTAACTAGTATCCCCCGTAACCGCACACACACTAGTATAAAGGTGTTTCATTTGCTAATATCACGGCGCGGAGTCCTTCTTTTTTTACTAGTCCGTGGCGCTATAATAGTAATTGACACTTGAAAAAGATATCGCAGATCATGCTGTCAATATAAATTGCATCTTTATTGTTAAAGACTTAACAGTATAAGTTGCAAGTCCGGTGTTTTCATACATACCATATAGACGACCTATATAGCCGAACGGTTAGTGACCCTGCCTACTAAACTAGAGGTCCCGGGTTCGAATCCCGGTAGGTGGAATCATTTATATGATGAATATGGATGTTTCTTTCTGAGTCATGGATGATTATATATGTTTACGTAAGTATATTGTATTAAATATATCGTTGTCTTGTACCCATACTACAGGCTATGACTAGTTTGGGTCAAGATAATTTGTGTAAAAGTATGTCAATATTATTATTACTTTCATGGGCGTGCATTGGTTTTCTAGCATGGTAGGTACTTTAGATCTTGTATGATATTGTTTTTTTTTTTCAAATTAAAAATTCTTTAACGGCGTTGAGCACATTCTTGGGATGGGTATAAAATGTTAAACTCGCGTCAGGACACGTGGCCTGATCGAAAATTCATAAGACAGCCGTTGAAATTATGAATGAAAAGTAGATTTTTCTGAGAGATAAACTTTTTAATGTAAAATAATTGTAATAGTTCTGAAGTGTTAAATTTTTTATGTAATATATATTGATGTTTTTGCGTATAATAGCGCAATCAATAAATATTGTATTTAATCATATAAATGCTATTACTTTAATACTGATAAATAAAGCAATTCGTGCGAAATCATTCCCTAACCAATCCAAAATACTCAAAAATGCACAACATTAATGTTTATATTTCACTTATGCCCGCACTCCGGAGTCCAACCCGTATTTTTTTTGGCGAACTTGATGGTTAGTTATTTAGTTTCACTGGGCTTTATACGCACTTAGTCTCTGATTGGGCCTTTGTGCGTAGCCGACCTAATGGCAAATGAATCTGTATTGATATACATGTCAACTAGGTACGTTGGCTATGTTTCTACTTGTGCTTTGTGTGTATATTTTTTGTACTATGTTACGATTAGACGAGTTGGGCGTTTTTTTTTAAGTCTATATTTACGCAAAGTATGTAGCTAAAATTGTGGAGGTAGGAAGGTACTTCGTATCACCAGAAATTTGAATCGATAATCTAAAAAAATCATAGAGGAATTTTTGGCTAGTTAAACTTTGAGTGAAATTTTACGTAGATATGACACCATAGAAATTAAAACATAGATTTGGTAAGTAATTATAAAAAAGCTTTACGAAAAATATTTATGAAAATAAATAAGGCCAAAGACAATAGAAATCAAAAGGACACCTCACATAAACCTCAAACATTTTTTTAAAAGACTAGCTGACCCAGCAAACGTTGTTTTGCCAAATCAAATCAAATCAAAATCAGTATATTCACGAAGGTCACGGATAATCTTATGTAATAAGATATATATTATATGTATTTGTTTTAGTCTAGAGCAACTTGACTGTTACGCCCGAGTAAGTCCGTGATCCACTAAGAGCTGAACTATAGCACTCAAAGAATAGGAAGAAGGAGGCGATACTCCTATAAGCAAATTTAGCTCCCGGATATCAGTATGTTACAAATACACATAACTATGTCGAGATAACCGTCGATAGATTTAGAAGAGCCGATTCATTCATGGTCCAGCCATGAATGAATCGGCTAACTAACATAGATCTCCAATATGATTTAACCTTGCATTTAATAAGGGACGAGACGAGCAGGACGTTCAGCTAATGGTAATTGATACGCCCTGCTGATAAACCTAAAAATTTTGAGCGGCACTACAATTGCGCTTGTCACTTTGAGACATAAGATGTTAAGACTCATTTGCCCAGTAATTTCACTAGCTACGGCGCCCTTTAGACCGAAACACAGTAATGTTTACATATCACTGCTTCACGGCAGAAATAGGCGCCGTTATGGTACCCATGACCTAGCCGGCATCCTGTGCTAAGGAGCCTCCCACTTCGCTGCTTCGATTCTTCAGTATAAATCTTAGTTTATACAGATTGGGAATGAAGCGACCAGTATTAAAAAAAGTTTAATAATACAATGTTACTTTGTAAACATATTTTTTGATGGCAAATAAAAGCCCGCTGGGTTCGCGCCCATTCTTCTCATTCTGAGCCATTCTTCTTGGAATGGGTGGTAGTTTTTGACTTTCAATAAGTGATGTCACATCCTATTTTAAATAAGAATATTTGAATGGAATGAATGTTTTCAATGGGTATTACAGTGTTACAGGTCCTCTGATATAATCTTCGTGAACATATCACGAAATGAATCATTCATTCAAATTTTGCCGATTAAAATTCAAGAGCGCCTAAATTTTATTTAAATACATTATCAGGCTATTGTAAACGGAATGGGCCTGAGGTTGAGCATCTCTCTAAAGACTGAACCCGTTTTAATTCACAAAGAAAATTCGAAAATTACTACCGCAATACAACTTTTACTTTTTAGATCAAAAAAAGCGGTCAAGTGCGAGCCGGACTCGCCCATTAAAGGTTCCGTAGCAGCAATTTCCATAATATAAAAGTTCTTGTAGGTTTACGATTTATGAGGTATTAAAAAAACTACTAACTAAATCTCGTTCAAACCAATTTTCGGTGGAAGTTTGCATGGTAGTTGTAAATCCTATATTTTATCATTCTCTTATTTTAGAAGTCACAGGGGGGGGGGGACACATTTTACCACTTTAGAAGTGTCTCTCGCGCAAACCATTGAGTTTAGATAAAAAATGATATTAATCTCAATATCATTTTTGAAGACCTATCCACAGATACCCGCATGGGTATGATGAAAAAAAATTTTTAAGTTTTAGTATGGGGAACCCCCAAAATTTACTGTTTCTTTCTTCTATTTTTGTAAAATTATAAATCTTAGTGAGGTTCACAGAACACAACTATTTACCAATTTTCAACAGCATAGTTCTTATAGTTTCGGAAAAAAGTGGCTGTGACATACGGACGGACAGACAGACAGACATTTCGAACCTATAAGGGTTCCGTTTTTTGCCATTTGCCTACGGACCCTAAAAATGCCGTCAAGGTATTTCTTTTCTCAAAATCTGTTTCTTCTAGGATCGCTTCGCAAACAAATAGCTATCTGAGAGAAAACAAACAATATACGAGATATTCGGACGAGATAATTGGCGCAGACATTTACAACAAATACAACAATTTGAAACTGTACAAAGCCAAGTCAGTACAATAAGCTTCCATAACAGACGCGTGACGTCAGCGGATCAGCACGACGTTATCTGTTACTGTGGCACATTCCACAATCTCGCCGGTACTATTTTGGAATACATTATATATACAGACTAGCCGTTCCCGTACGCTTCGCTAGGCGAATTTTAAAAGGAAATTAAATAAAAAAAATAAGTAGCCATAAACCACCTAGGATAAATTTCGCATTGAATGGTCATGACGGTACGATCAGTGGTTTAGGCGTGAAACAGCCTCAAATACCATTTTCATTATATATATATAACATGAACCCATTAACGTGAAACAGAATCTTAATATTAATCAACTACGTAATTTGCTGTACAAGAGATTGGTGAATCGATAAAACGAAGCTAGCTCTAATATGCCTATTCTAGTAGACCTAGGCCTTCAATAAATTTTTTATTATTTTTTTATCATTATCACGTTAATTATTGTTAATGTTGAATTTCTATAATTTAGATTATGGATTGGTATCCACTGCGCTCCAACTAGATACCGCAGGCGTAGTCGCAAAGTGCGGCAACTAATACTACCTACACCCAGGTGTACCTACTCGAGCCAGTCTCGGACAATGTGTGACATTGACGTGTGCTGTTAAACTTTGCTAATAATTGAAAGTAAAATGCCGTGTTGCGTAGTAAAACTTTGTAAAAATAATAATACAAGAAATAAGAAACACACTGGGATCACGTATCATCAGTAAGTATTTTGTATTTAACACGAAGCGTATGTTACAAATTTTGAAAGATGCCATGGAGTGTCAAGATGGCACGCACACAAGCGTCTAATAGTTGCCGTAATAAAAAAGCTATTTTACTTGGGTAGTGCGGTATGTAGTTGGAGCGCAGCGGAGACCAAACCTTAATCTAAGCTCTAGATAATAATTTCTCACCTCAGTTGTATTTTGTCTCAATAGAGATTTGTACTCTAATAAAAAAACAACCGACTTCATAAGCTTTACCAGTGGGAGGCTCCTTTGAACAGGATGCCGGCTAGATTATGGGTAACACAACGGCGCCTATTTCTGCCGTGAAGCAGTAATGTGTAAGCATTACTGTGTTTCGGTCTGAAGGGCGCCGTATCTAGTGAAATTACTGGGCAAATGAGACTTAACATCTTGTCTCAAGGTGACGAGCGCAGTTGTAGTGCCGCTCAGAAGTTTTGGGTTTCAAGAATCCAATCCATTCCATCGTGTGATGAAGTGTGCGTCACATTTCATTCGTTGAGCGTACTTGTATATATTTGCTCGATTGATATTCAAAAGCACTCCATCATTTCATTTTCAAAAACACTATTCCGATGCAATAGATATTATATATGCACTTAAAAGTATAAAAATAATTGCATATTTTTATACAATCTAATTAATTAATCTAATTCTAGTTACGTTAAGAATTATCAAAATCGGTTAACCCAGTCGAAAGTTCTGAGGTAACAAACATAAAAAAACATACCTACGAATTGAGAACCTCCACTTTTTTTGAAGTCGGTTAAAAAATAAAGAAAATACTGTGAATAATCAATTTTTGAAAACCAAGATTCAATAAGTAAATATGAACTAATATGCCTTCCCAATTAACACTTAATCATAGTAAATGATTGGTCGTAAGACACGTTCCGAACACGTTACTTAACGCTACGTAGACGATACTTAAGCAAATACTTTGTGTATTTAATATGAGGTCGCTAAAGAGCAGAATCCGACACGAAAACTTGATAATTGGTACCCTGAATGTTGACGCGGTGTACAGGGGTAAGATCCGCTGTTGACTACTTTTTAACCGACTTCAAAAAGGAGGGGGTTGTCAATTCTATTGGTATTGAAGTTATATTTCTTTAGGCGCGTTATGAAAAAATGATGAGAGTGAAATTTTAAGATGCGCACGCATCACTTACACAAAAGTAACAGGGTGAAGTTGGTTCCTAAAATTTCTGACGTTTGCGACATTCGTTTTTTTTTTTGGTTTTTACGTCCATTATTAGGACAGGCAAAGGGGGGGTTTAGGCCCTTTATACCGCCGTATTTGTTATTTAATAATTAACTGTCAAAACCATCTTTGCAAGATTTTTACAATATTGTTCTTTCTATAAGCGTAGAATAGCAGAAGGAATAAATAATTTTAAGAATTTTTGCTTTTTACGCCAAAGAAGTATAACTTCTTGCGTGCATACATAAGTACACACACACATTTTTTTATGTATGTACACCAATAACGCTGTGATTTATGATCCGATTTACGTGATTATTTTTTAGTTTGATGCGGAATCTTTGTAATTTGGTCCCATACAAAATTTGACATAATTTAGTCCAGTAGTATTCATTTAATGAATATTTTGTTTACTTGGATGATGTTATAGTTTGTGTTCTGCTTTTTTAGGAGTTGTCATTTAGTTTGATTATATACTATAATTATTAACCCGTTTGCCGATAAGTGGGTACCTATCATTCATAGCTAACAAACGTTCTTCACGATATTTCAGTGTCTCACAAGAACGTTAAATGTAAAAGTAGGCATACCCGTAGCTACTTAAAAAATACTGTTTAATATACGACAATAAAAAGCAACGATATCTTATAGTTTACCTGATTAATGACACTTAAAAGTAAAAAATAAAAAAAATGTGTTGTTAATTAGTATGGTAGGTAATATAGTTTTTCTTCATAATAATCACGTCGATATAACAATATTCCACTGTTAAGCACTATAGTGCTGTATCAACAGGCAGCGGTAACTTTAATGATCCGCCGAGACCCGACCGAATATACGTTGTAGCAAATGGCCACCTAGGTGGATTTCAGAAATCGCAATCGAATGACGGGGTTGGAAAAGCCGCTGGGTGGTAATCCGATCCGATACCAATTGGACCGCTCGAACTGGAAATTCTCCACACTGGCCGTAAATAAAATGGACCTTCACCGTTACCAAACATCCTATGTCTTGTCTGTCTTTACGGTAAGATAAAGATTTACGAACCATACGTCACTCGCACGGTTGTCTCAGTGTGTAGAGCGCTCGGACGGAACTTGCGAGGTCGCGGGTCCGAGTCCCGCATTGTACATAAATTTTGGTTGCAAATTTAATATAATTAATTCCAGGAGTGTGGAATATCACTTTAAAAAAAACAAATGGTAAAGTCGTATTAAACGAAAGAAAAATAAACAAGACACTGGAAATAACGTAATATTGGAAAAAACAACGAATATTTGGCCATTTCGCAATATGTTTTCACAAAATGAACAAACACAAAGATATTTCAACTTAATCAGCAAGTGCGCAACACCTTCGAAAGCAATTTACGTAATCGCCGTATAAACAGTTTTCAATTTATAATATTAATCATTTTGGTGAAAACTTTTCTTTTTGTAAAATAATTTACAGCACCTGCAACATGATTTCAGCACCAATATTGCATTCTATTGTACTTTTACGGTAGTACACTTCTTGTGTGGATTTTTTTTTATGAACCGTAGATAATTTATACATCTAGATAGTCTCTTGCTGTTAGACAACCAATAAAAAACAGGCCAGGAATATTATAGTATAGCGTTCGTGACAAGCTACGTCTTACACTCGCGATTTGTATGACACTTTGTGTTAGTGTGTGTGAATTGCTCAAAATAGAGGTTAGTTCGAAAGTCTATTTTTTCGACGTTTTTACAGCTGTCATATTCTATCTAGGTGTATAAATGATCTATGTTACGTACATAATCCACATCATCATTTATCCTTCCTTATTGAAAACTATACTTTCCCCATTTATCACTTAACATATTATTATCCGTCTCATCTTTGTTGATTTTGAATACTTATTCGAAACCAATAATGAAGTGTAATCTCTTGCCATGCCAAAGATATGAGTCACAGATCTGATGACCAGTGGCCACATATGACTCATCAATACCAGTACCAGTCTACTACATAATACTAATTGTATTTTATCTTACAGAAATCTAAGAATTTTGTAGTCATTAAAGCTAAAGTTTTTACCAATTTAGTCAGAACACAAGTTGAAAGTTAAATGTGCTCCTAAATTTAAGACTGACTAGATTTAATATGTTTCCACCAACAGATGTACACTTTCTTACATGACAAAGTCTGATGTGTGTATTCAAGAAGAATAAAGCACAATCAGCTTCCTGAGTGGTGTGTCCAAATGAAGACAACATTGCTCTAAACTGATCTACATCTTCAAAAAGATCAAGTACTCCTTAAGCCGGAAATGCTCTGTTGATTCCTCTGGTATAACAGGCAGTGGTATTTGTCTCTGATTGTTGTTCAAACTAAGAACATATATATATATGTAACTTTTATGCAAAAATCTAATGTAAAAACAAAGTTACAATTACACATGTTTTAATGCTTTTAAAAGTATTTTATTTGAATAAAACAGTATCAATAAACAATTTCTTTCAGTTGTACAGGGGGAGTTTTGTGGGGCCAACAACTATGAGGGGTCCCAAAGTCAAGTTTGCAAAGTAATTTATTAATAACAATGTAAATTGTCTGAATAACATAATTATTTACATTTTTTCTCATACATAATATGTTGAGTTATGTTAATGGAAAAACCAGTTTTTTTCATTGACTTAAAATAATGGTGGGATATGATGGTGCTGATCATGACGGTCAGGGAAAAGTCTGTATCATTTTTTTATTTGTGTTAACATTCATATTGTATGAGGAATTTATTATGAATCTTTTAATTAATAATAAACAATAATTAAATAAATAATTTATTATATGCATGAATAATTGGAGTTATTATTTTTATTAATATATGTTCTCCCCTGGAGCCAAATATCTTTTTGAGTGACTACAGTAATTACTAATTTATAGTATATAAACTTGTATCTGGCTGTTTTTGATGACATTAAAAAGGTTACATTTTGAAAACAGAAACTAATTATCAAATGTAGACTTCACCTTTTTTTATTTGTTTTACTTTCAGCCAAATTGAGTGAATCTAATGAAGATTTTATTGAATTCAATGAAAATGCAACACAATGGAAATAATGCAGTGTCAGTGAGAGTGCTACACAGTATGGTTAAAGCATTTTCAATCAGGGAATTTTGATGTCAAATATGCATGATACTGGCCATCCTCTTTCAGATAACACCGGCATATGATTACCATTGGTGAGTTTAACAGAATGGGCTAGGTGCTAGAATCTAAAGACAGATTAGCTACAGTTTTAATTTCTTTGGCATGTTTTGGAAGGATATACAAATAAAATGAGGTACTTATTTTAGATACTACGTAGCATACTCATAAATAGTATACTAAGTAACAAAAAGGTGAACTGTTTATTTTCTGTCATATACCCTAATAGATAAGCAAGGTATGTATAAACATTTATTATGTTAAAATGGTACATTGGTTTAAAAGTATTTTAAATGGTGGTATTTTTAAATTACTAAAAGTTAAAACTTACCGCTACGGTGACTTGAAGATGTACCTTTCTTAACTGTTACACTGCAAGAAGCAATCCACCGCTTCAAACGGCACTACAAATGGGGTAAATCTAATATTTTCACTAGTCACAATACAAAACAGATAATGGCGAGTCTTGTAGAAAATACAGGTATATTTCTTTCCAAAACCCAAAATAATAACTTCTCTCGCTATCGAAAACTTTTAATATTTTTATTGCAGCCAATCCTCATTACTTTCAACATTAATCATTACTTTTTACGGGCTGTATAGTACTACATAATATGAGAGAAATTATTGTTTATTACAAACGTATCGCAACACTAACTAAACCAACTCGTCACCACATAACGCACCGAAAAGTTCACATAATTTGGCGTGAAAAATGAATGAAAAACGAAATAAATGTGACATGAATGCTCCTTGCTACAAATTACTTCATATAAATAACAGATGACAAAAGTCAAAACTCTTTCTACTCACTAAGCAATACACCATAGAGTATTGACACTATAGAAGTAGTCACCGAGTGCCCCTTTTAGATAGCAATAGTTTTAATAAGAGTAGTCTTAGGTCTTGTCATATTATTATTATGACTAAAACCCCTCATGGAATTAAAGCGATATCATAATGTCACAACCTCAACAGACGATTAGGAATGTAAATGAATTAAATATTATAATTTCATAAAATCACTTAGCCTATTAAAATATACTACAGTCAGAACTCTAATAATGAGCAGGAATTATATTGTGTTATTTATTTTTTCTATTCACATGTATTTATTTTCTTACATAAATCTAAGTTTTTAACCTTTTCCCATCAGCGCTCTACGCCTCAAAATGTTCGCCTAAGTTCGGCATGCGTTCGGCGCTCGCGCAGCGTTCTCCCCGTATTACCATTGTAAAAAGTTAAACGAAAGTAGTTTGCGTGGACACAAAACCGTTACACACACACACGCTTACTGAAATGCTTACGTATATTTACACGGGTGCCCTAACTTCACGCTGCTTGAGAATTCTGAATTTCTTAGCATTTGCCTTTCTTGTGGTATATTGTGTAGCTTGTCTTGCTCAGTGTATATTTATGGAAAAAAAATATATCTGCGCGCCTCCCGCGAGCAGACATAATATGTCTGCTTGCCACTCAACGATATTTTTTTATACAGACATAATATGTCTGCTTGCCCCTAAACGGTAGTTTTGTATACAGACATAATATGTCTGCTTGCCACCTCGGGAGCAAGCAGACATAGCAATTGTAGATTATTAGGTATAACTCCACAAAGAGCAATCTTTGTGCGCTGTCTTGTAAGTGAACCGCTCGCTGCGACGCCCGGGTAAAAGTGAACAAAAATGCTTGTCCGTAAAGCTATGACGTCGAATGTTGGTGGCCTTGTATCGTAAAATACGTATAAAAATCTACTACTAGGCTGTTTTACATACAGCCTAGCGCCGGGATCGGTCACCACCACATTACAATGCTTATGTGGGCGACAATAATCCTGCCCCTGATGATAGACCATTCCCAAGAACCGGTACTGGTACGTATTTATAGTAGGAATTATTACTCTTACTCTTTTACTTATGGGTCCGGGTGTTTATATAGGTCTATAACTGCAAAATTATATTGACATAAAAGCAAAACATAATGATGTTTGTACCTTTTTGATGTTATGGAAGATAAACTTCTTTGACTATTACGTAGCGCGCGCACAACGACATCTAAAAATAAAAGTTTTCAGAAATTTTCTGACGTTTTTCACTTTTTTTAAATAATTTATTCGGATCTGTGGCAGAATTTCTAACTGTGTGTAATCATATTGCAATGAACTGACGTTCGTTGCTGCATTGCACCATGAAGCAATGTTCTATCTATTTTTGCGATCTTCACAAGTCACTTTTGAAATTGTCCTCGAGGTAAATTTTCTCTATTGAGATAGGCGTATATCCCTGACTTCGTTGGTTTTTTAGAGACTGAGCGTTTGGAGGTTAAATAAAACAACTGCTTCAGTAGTATGAGGAATATATAATTTAATTCAGAAACACGATATAACTATGTACAAAATCCTTAAAACTAGTTAACCAATTACAATTGTTATTTGAAAATTATTTACAAGTTTAGAAATTACACACCAATAGTAAAGCTTACATTTTGACCAATAGTTCAACGTTCCATTCAATTGAGTATAATACAATGTGTTCTATCTCGCTCTAAAACTAATGCTATCGCAGTAAGCCGGCCAGCGAGCGCTTATGTAAACTCGCGTCGATGCTAGATCGGCGGGCGTCAATGAGCACTCTCTGCTGTGATTCATTGATTAAAGTTGAATGAATAAAAAACTACGCACTTTAGTAGAGTACGCTCGGCCTTGCTGTGAGTTTGTTTAACGCGGAGCATATGACTGGTCACGTTAGTACATCTGATGCTTGTACTTCGATGAGTTGACTACTAGTGATCTGCATAATTTCATGACTTGATGTACAGCATTATTAAACGGTTTTTATCAGAGCTAATATTACGGTGTATAAAATAATATGTTCTTTTTAGAACCAATCTTTCGGCATACGCTATTACAGCTTATATATACGATTTATATTTGACGTCATACGTCATTTCTCATATGACGTTTAGTAGTTCATCACAAATTATTCAGACAAATTAGTTAGTGTACTTCAAATTCCCTAAAAATCTCAAAACTATTACAAAAAACTCTAAAACAATATAATATGCACTAAAAAGTAAATAATTGTGATGTTCTCCTAAGTAATGAAATATTAACCTAAAAGTCAATCTAATTATTACGACAGTAGGATGTAGTTACAATTATTGTTATTTCTGGAGTCAGCCAAGGTAGGTTTGTAACTACCTACACACATAGGTGAGATGTGCTTGAGTCGCACTTGTGCAAAGTGACGTGGCGAGAGGTGAGAGTGGGACCAACTTAACTGCACCTTCAATAAGCCGCTATTTTAATTAAATTTAATAAAATAAGTATAATTCACTGTTTTATGTTATGTTTTTGATTGCGACAAATTTACTGAAAATAAGTGACTATGGATCAAAAATCAATACTTTTCGAAAGAATATTTCTTAAAATTATAAAATGTACATATCCATCCAGAGTGATTTTTAAGTGTTTGAAACACAGGGTTACAGTATGAAATTGAAATTTTGTAATAAAATATTCAAATATTTAAGATATTATTAAATAATTTTTAATATATATTCATTCAACCGAATATTTACCCTCCTTATCTATACATTTATGCCATATAATGGGAAAGTACAATCGGGCCAGACTCGTCCGGGCTACTTACCACACTCGCACAGAATATCTGAAGTAGCGGCCTAGTGCCGCTATATTTCGCATAGGTTAGTGTCGAGGACCGGAGGCCATCCCCCCATTCCCCCCAACAAAATATGAGAGCGGTATTTAAAGAGAAATAACCCCAGGAGGGTACCGGCTCTAGTAGAGCCGGAGAATCCCTCCCCAAGCATTCGCGCTCGGGCTACCCCTCGTATTCTGGGGAGGGCACAGTACCGCGTATGTCGCAGGTCAAACAGGGCAGCAACACCACGGCACCCCGCTCCACGCTTAATGTGGACTTTTGTAACATCAGGGGAATTCACTCCAACTTAAACGCCGTCCACCACCATCTTGAGACGGCGCAGCCGGCCTTGTGTTTCCTTACGGAGACGCAGATATCTCGACCTAGCGATACGTCATATTTAACGTACCCCGGGTACAACATTGAGCACAACTTTTTGCCTCATGCCGGGGTATGTGTGTACGTTAGGGAGAATATCTGCTGTCGCCGTCTCGGCAATTTTGAGGGTAGGGACCTGTCCACTCTCTGGCTCCGCGTAGATTTAGAGGACCGCGTCCGCATCTATGCGTGTGTCTACAGGTCCCATAGTGGTAACGCAGAAACCGATCATCTCATGGGCTGCGTTCCAGCGGCAATTGACGACGTGCTTGCACAGATCCCCTCCGCTGAAATCGTAGTCTTGGGTGATTGGGGCTTGGATCACGTACCACAGACGTGTACGTGTACGTGTGTACGTAACGTGTACGTTAGGGAGGATATCTACTCTCTGGCTCCGCGTAGATTTAGAGGACCGCGTCCGCATCTATGCGTATGTTTACAGGTCCCATAGTGGTAACGCAGAAACCGATCATCTCATGGGCTGCGTTAAAGCTGCAATTGACGACGTGCTTCCACAGATCCCCTCCGCTGACATTGTAGTCTTGGGTGATTTCAACGGGCACAATGCCGAATGCGAACAGCCCTGGTTCGATGCGTCAGTTAAAGCAGCATCGGACTGCAAAACACAGGCGTATCGAACTTGGGTTGCGGCGCTGGGCACAAAGGATCCGAACTGCAAAGTTTTTAAGAGGAAATATAACCGTGCCTCCAGATTTTTTAAGCGGCAAATCGCCCGTGCGAAGTCTAAGCACGTCGTCAAAATCGGCGAGCAGCTTTCCAATTACGCGACTGGAACACGCAAGTTCTGGTCGTTGTCGAAAGCTGCTCTTGGTAACTTCAGCCAGCCGTCCATGCCGCCGTTGCACATGAGGAATGACACCCTGGCCCATACGGCAAAAGAGAAAGCCGAACTCTTGTGCGCTCTTTTCGCGTTCCAACTCGACTCTTGACGACAACGGAAAAACACCGCCGACCATCCCGCGGTGTCAGAGCTCTATGCCTGAAGTACATTTCAGACAGAAAACTGTTAGGCGAGCTCTGTTTTCGTTGGATGTCAGGAAGTCGAGCGGGCCGGATGGCATTTCTCCAATCGTGCTCAGAACGTGTGGCCCTGAGTTGACGCCGGTGCTAACGCGTTTATTCCGGCACTCTTATTCCAAAGGCGTAGTCCCTGACTCATGGAAGTCAGCCCTTGTCCATCCGATCCAACAAAAGGAGACAGTTCGGATCCGGCGAACTACAGGCCTATTGCTATTATTATTATTACCTCCCTGTTCTCCAAAATCATGGAGAGCATAATTAGCCGCCAGCTTTTAGTATACCTAGAGGGTCACCAGTTCGTCAACGACCGACAGTATTGCTTTCGCCATGGACGGTCGGCAGGTGATCTTCTGGTGTACCTAACACATAGATGGGCGGCGGCTATTGAAAGTAAGGGGGAAGGCCTGGCAGTTAGCCTGGACATAGCGAAGGCCTTTGATCGTGTATGGCACAAGGCGCTCCTCTCAAAACTTACATCATTAGGGCTTCCCGACAGCTTATGCAAGTGGACCTCCAGCTTCTTCACTGGGCGCAGCATACAAGTCGTTGTCGACGGTTTTTTCTCGAATCCTAAGCCCGCGAACGCTGGAGTGCCCCAAGGCTGTGTGCTATCTACTACGCTGTTTCTTCTGCATATCAATGATATATTGGACACCTCCAACATACATTGCTATGCAGACGACAGCACTGGTGATGCCGTATACACGGGCCATGCAGGTTTCTCTCGGGAAAACGTCGACCAGTGCCGGGAGAAACTTGTGTCTTCTATCGAGTCCTCTCTCGAGAAGGTCGCGGAATGGGGTAAATTGAACCTTGTCCAATTTAACCCCCAGAAGACTCAAGTTTACGCGTTTACCACTAAAAAAACCCCATTTGTCGTATCACCGCTCTTCGATATCACTTCCCTTAAAGCCTCGCCTAGTATCGGAATACTGGGTCTCGAAATCTCGAGCGATTGCCAATTCCGTGGCCATCTGGAGGGCAAAGCCAAATTGGCTTCGAAGAAGCTAGGCGTCATCAATAGAGCACGGCAATACTTTCAAGCCGGCCCACATTCTAGCGCTCTACAAAGTGCAGGTCCGGCCACACATGGAGTATTGCTGTCATCTCTGGTCTGGCGCACCCCAGTATCAGCTCGATCCATTTGACCGCGTGCAACGCAGAGCAGCTCGAATTGTCGGGGACCCAGTGCTCTGTGAACGGCTGGATCACTTGGCGTTGCGTAGAGACGTCGCTTCATTGTGTGTCTTCTACCGCATTTATCACGGGGAGTGTTCCGAAGAGCTGTTTAACCTGATCCCTGCCGCCGAATTCCACCTTCGCACGACACGCCACAAGTTAGGATATCATCCCCACCATCTGGATGTGTGGCGGTCCTCCACAGTGCGGTTTTCAAGTAGCTTTCTTCCGCGTACTACAAAGCTGTGGAATGAGCTTCCTTGTGCGGTGTTTCCGGGACGGTACGACATGGACACCTTCAAAAAAAGTGCGTACATCTTCCTTAAAGGCCTGCAACGCTCTTGTGATTCCTCTGGCGTTGAAAGAGAATGTGGGCGGCGGTGATCACTAAACACCAGGTGACCCGTAAGCTCGTTTGTCCTGCTATTCCTTAAAAAAAAGTGATAAATGCCTTTGCGCCTTGCGGTAGAAGTCTGTTGACCTGGACTCAACATACTCTGTGAAGGTATTTATAGTGGAAAAAATGTCTAATGTAAAAAAATTACCAAATCGCATTGCATATAGTAGCTTTCTAAATCTAGGCCCTGCATTACTCGATTGCACCATGAAGTGCCCACCAAACAGTTACAATTACTTTTCTGAAACGGCGTAAATGAGCGTTCACCAAAACACCAAGGTGTGCACCAAAGTGTTTGAAGTAAGTACACGAAAAGGAACGATATGAAACCATACAAAACGAAAAACGAGCGCATCGAGTCGTTTGGAAGTAATAAGTTTTGTGTATATTTTAATGCTTCATTTTTTCTAGGGCTAGACGGCATTGTTAATTGTTTTTGTTCTTCGATTCTTCGTTACAGTAATTAGTGTTCTGTCTTCCAGTGTCTCTCAGGTAGGTAGTAGGTACTGACTACAAAGTGTCAAGTTCACTGACGAGTTTAGAAGTTACCTACTCTATGTACTATTGACAACGACAAGGTAGATATTTACAAGTAAATAAATCTTTGAGTTTGATATTTATTTACTTTTTGAATGACGTGTATGTCGTTTGTGTACTGTGAAATACTGTGGCTTGTAGGATATTTCGTAAATTAACGTAGTATATCGTAATTCTGTTTAAAGTTAACAAATTCATTGTCAAATTTCATGAAGCAACAAAAATAAAAAATGTCTGAAACAGATAGACCAGGACCTTCTCATGAACGAACCTTCGAGACAGGGGCTGGTGATCGGCCGATGACTTCAGAACGAGAAGCATATTTTCAAGCGCTGAGACTATGGATCCAACAAGCGCAAATGTACCAAAGTATTTCGTCATGTTTTCCATATTACATGATCAGTTTGCAGGGGATGCAAAATGCTCCAACAAATGTACCATTGCTTAACAATAACTACCAGTTCCATGGGCAGCAATTTCCATTCCAAGTGCCATTTGCTCAACGGGCAGTACCAGAAGGGCAAGTGCCAGCAACAGTCTTGAGTCCAGCTGAAGGTATGGACTATGAAGTTAAATAATGTATTGTTTGTCAGTCACTAATCTAGGGAAATACAAGTGTTGCATCATTTTGTACTTTAAGTTTTGTTTTAGAAAAATTTTTGAGTATATTTATATTGAAAAAGATAGCAAAACTTTATCATATATTGTATTTGATTTTATCATTTTTGTATAAATAAATTTTTAAAGTAACAGCATGTATTGAAATCATGTAATTTTAAAATAACTTTTTAAAGATAAATAGTGATATAGTATTATTTTCTCTTTCAGTTATACAAAGACATGGGGGGTATGAGTATATCATTCCACCACTTTACAAGAGACTTTTAGCAGAGTTCATAGACTTTATGCTTCTCTTCATATTGAAACTCATTGTTACATTTGTTGCTGTGGACATGTTTGATATTATGTAAGTATAGATTTAATGTATAATGACAAAATAAGATCATCATCTGGTTTAAATGCTAATATATTGAATTAAAGATCCAACTTAACATGTTGGTGGACAGTACTATGTCACTGGTTGCAGCTTCTAAAATACTATGTGTTGTGCACTAAGGTCTTCAAGCATCAGTGTTGTTGGTGATAGGATGCTAGTTAAAAGTAGATTAAATAAGTCAAAAAGTAGTTATATTTAATAAACAACATAATCACATTTAGTTGTATAAAATTAAATAAAAATAGCTATTATTTCTCCAAAAATTTACAAAAATGTTAATAATAAGTAAAATGCATAAAAATCTAAATTATATCTCTAATTTTGGAATGCCTATTGGTAAAGGCCTCCTCTAATTCCTCCTCACTGCTCCCTGCTAGCTGTTTGATCATTTTTATAGTTTTTTGGAGTCATTTTCTAGAAGGATTAGATTGTCTGTGAATCTAAGGTGGTTCAAGTTCCAGCCATTTATATTGATACCACAAATATTAGTAAATAATAGTTATTACAATAGCACAAAACTAAAAGTAAACTAAACACTCTATGACATGTGTATCTGATCTCCTGGACTAATAATGGCAGAGTTTGCGTGATCAGAGAGGTCTAGTGGTATGTCAGGGGTTCTTCATCATTCAAAGGTCCACCAGTAATCAATGGAACAGATTCTTGTATTAGGTCTATAGGGCAATTAAATTTTATGTGACCTCAATATTTTCATGATGTTCATTGAGTAGAATCTAGTCAAAATATGAAGTTTTGTTAGCATTGTCATCTGCATCACAAGGCGAAAAGCATGTTGACACACCAGATGATATAGCAGCTGTAGTCAGTCATATACATCTTGTATGTCTGGCAAGAGCTTCATTGTCTGAACTTATGGATTCGGCATGTTGATGGATACTGATCGTCAGATATGTACTCTTGGAGGTCTTGAAGTCGTTTTCTTCTAATAAAATTCGGTTTGACATCAAACATTACCAACGTAAATATGTTGTTTAGATTTTCAACTGAACTTTACACAATGAAACAATAAAATTTCATTGAAAACAAACAGTACATACTAGTTAGAAAAAAATTGCGCGCGAAAACATATAACGACATGCTGGAACACCGCAGGGGCACACTACTCAACTGATCGTATGAAACTATGACGCCCATGAGCGTAGTGTGCGTAGGGAAGGGACCTTAAAAATCTAAATATGAACGTGGAGGGTACTTTCTTTGGCGAATTATTTAAAATTGTGTAGTTTTTTTTTTTTTATGGAATAGGAGGACAAACGAGCGTACGGGTCACCTGATGTTAAGTGATCACCGCCGCCACACTCTCCTGCAACACCAGAGGAATCACAATAGCGTTGCCGGCCTTTAAGGAAGGTGTACGCGCTTTTCTTGAAGGTACCCATGTCGTATCGTCCCGGAAACACCGCACAAGGAAGCTCATTCCACAGCTTTGTGGTACGAGGAAGAAAGCTCCTTGAAAACCGCACTGTGGAGGACCTCCACACATCCAGATGGTGGGGATGATATCGTAACTTGTGTAGTTACAGTATAAACGTCTTAATTAAAGTATGGAAAATCGGTCGTCTTTCGGTGTACAGATTTTATGCATGTAAAAACTCAGACGTCACGTTAATCTACATAGACGCCTGTGAATGTTACTGTCCATCAATGTGTTAAAGTCTGGCAACACATAGCCTAACCCCTGGTGTTTTAGATGGATTAACCACTTCCTGCCACATATGAGCCCCTTGCCTGTTTGCCCCCTTCTTATATATAAAACAAATAGTTAATATTGTCAATATTAATTATATTAAATCATTTATTGCAGTGATTTGGAGAAATTTGATTTGTATAAATTCAGTGAAAATTATGATGACTACAAGTTTGCAATGGAATTAACTAGCGAGATACTCCTCTTAGAGATTATATATAGGATACTTGTATGTATTTATGAGGTAAGCCATTCATAATTTTTTGTTCTTAGATTAAGGATTGGTCTCCGCTGCATTCCAACTAGTAACCATAGATGTAGTCACGAACAATGTGTGACATTGACATACTACATTTTCTGTTAAACTTTGCTAATAATTGAAACTAAAATGCTGAGTTGCGTAGTAAAACTTTGTAAAAATTATACTTCTAGAAATAAAAAAGACACTGGGATCACATATCATCATTAATTATTTTGTATTTTATAATTTCAATGTCAATAACACTATGTTACATAATTTGAAAGATGCCATTGAGTCTCAAGATGCCACTCACACAAGCATCTAAAAGTTAAAGTTATAAAAGAGCTATTGTTCCTAGGTATTTATCTAAGTTTTTGCTTTTGACATATGTCTCGAAATGTGAATTGTTAATAAAATATCCAGGCATCGGAAGACAGGAATATTAAAAACAAAATTGTATACTATTTATTATTAAAGTAGAAGCCAATTTTATTATATTCTATACGGAAAATGTCCTTATTTCATACTAAGATGTACCACTGTGGTTTTCAAGCTAGGAGCTACTACACCAGAAAATTAATACTTGTTATAAGTGTGTGTGTAATTTTTAAAATTATTTGATAACAAAAAGGTATTTTTATTCATGCATACAATCAACAGACTTCTTTCAGTTACCCTCTCAGGGGATATTCTATGGCACTAATATTCTCAATTTTACCTGTTTCAGGCATTTTGTCTAAGTAGTAGTGTTGGTCGCATGGGTGGTGCCACCCCTGGCAAGGCACTACTTGGCTTACGAGTAGTCACTGCATCAGCTGTTATACCTGTTGAAGGCAGGCCAAAAGAAACTGTGCTGCTATACCCAGGAACACCACTCACATTTGGCATAGCACTGTTCCGTTCACTTTTGAAAAATTTTCTCATATCTCTGCTTTTTCCTCTATGCGTAATCCTGTTCGTGTTCCGGTATAACCGTACAGGGTATGATTTGTTATGCGGTGTTATTGTTGTTGAGGAAAATATGTTCCCACCAAGGCGGAATGCACCTTAGTTCTATACTTTTAAGATATAATTTAAATTGCTAAAGTCAAAAAGATGTTGACCAATAAGATTTTAAACGAAAAGTACTATAATGAGGCATGGTTCACAGGTGAGTAAGAAGACATTTTTTTTTCACCATATATGCAGTTATTTTTTGTGTTAAATTTCAATACATTTAAAAGGTATGTTTAAATAGATCAATAATTTGAGTAAATAATTTTATGAGGATTTTCACTTTGAAAACAATTTAATATTTCAATAATTTTGACTAGAACCATCAGGTGTTGCATATTTTATTATATATTTTATTTATAAAAAATAATAAACTAAATTATTGTACATAGTTGGGATTTTCACTAAATCTCATTAAATTTTAGTTTTAAATTAAGTTATACCTATGGATGTATCTTTATTTTGTTATAGCTAACATTAATTATGTATTTAAAAACCAAAGATATTTTGGGCATACAAGCAATCTATGTGAATAATTTCAAAAAAATATAAATTAATTTGTTACATTTATATTCGTTGAGAAAATAGGGTTGGACTTAGGTAGTATCCCGTAGCACGAATTAGGAGGTAAAAAATATTGTAGTTGTTAGAGTTTTAGTCCACGATGCGACCACGATCTTATTACATGGTAATGCACCATTTTCAAGAAAATAACGAAAAAAAGTCTAAACTAAAACGCCTAAATTACGTAAATAAAACGGTACATGAGCGCTGGCATGGCTTTGGGAGGCAAAAAACTCGCTAATAACTGTTAATTGTAAATGAAAAACAGTAAAATTAAACGTAAAAAATAGTATGGGACAGACTAGACTGATTCATCAATACTAATTTTAAGACTAAAAAGACTAGAACCCACCATTTTTATTTTATTTTCTATAGATAAAACATAATTTTTATGCCGTTTCTATCGTAGTTGCTAAACTGTGCATTACCTACCTTGTAATAAGATTAGTAGCACTATAATTGTGGACCACAGCTCTATAAACTACAATTTATAAAAATTGATTATGTTAGGTTATGTTAGAACAGTTAAAACAACGCACAAGCCGAGCATAGTGTGCCGCGGCTGCGGCCGGCTAGTGCCAGAGACTAATAATTGTAAGCGTGTCCCTTTCTTTCCTCCCCTTAGAAACCCTTAAAAAGGTCGTAATTTGAGGTAAGGTTATAATGATTTTTTCTCTGGAACGGTGCATTACTTTGTAATAAGAGTGGTAGCATTATAATTGTGAACTAAAGCTCTATCAATTACAGTATTTTTATCTCGTATATTCGTGCTACGGGATACTAAGTTTTAACCGGAAAATAAACATACAAGCTATTGTAATTCAAATGAAATATTACCTATATTACCATTTATCTCGTTGTCCTTTCACGCCGATATCTAATAGTATGTGGTGCAAACATCCTATGTGGCGATTATTCTTAGCCATTATGAACATAATAACTAATCTTGCATAAAAAAACTGTATATATACTAATTATAAAAAAAAATATCATATTTCCTTACGAAATATGATATTTTACGAAATACGAGTATGTTGGAACTCACACTGATATTATAATCCCATCATAGTGAAACCAGCTCCATGCGGACAGTTGATGAATTACTCAATTTTATGGGCATACTGATGTCTGTCATGTTAGTTTTTGACTTAGATAGTAATTTAATTAACAGAAATGGTGCCACGTGGTAAGATGCCACGCACACAAGCATCTAATTGTTGCCGTAATAAAAAAGCTATTGTTCTTAGGTAGTGTGGTATCTGATTGGAGCTCAGTGCCGGATCTTGCCACTCAATGGCATCTTTAAAATTTTGTAACATACGCTTCGTGTGAAATTAATAAAATACAAAATACTTACTGATGATATGTGATCCCAGTGCCTTTCTTATTTCTTGTAGTATTATTTTTACAAAGTTTTGCCACGCAACCCGGCATTTTAGTTTAAAATATTAGCAAAGTTTAACAGAACATGTGGCACGTCAATATCACACATTGTGCGAAACTGGCTCGAGTACGCCCACTTGAGCGTAGTATTAGTTGCCGACTTTGCGACTACGCCTGCAGTATTTGGCAGCGGAGATCCAGATATCCAGATGGCAGATAATCCTTAATCTAAGCCTGCATACTTTTTATGTTACATTTCTTACAACCATATGACCTGTACAAATAATATGACCATGTCATATAAATAATTGAAACAATTGTTTTTTTTTGCCTTTTTGTTTTATAAGCATAGAGCAAATTGCTGCATCGCAATAGAAAGTAGGTATCTACCCGACTAAAGTATCTTTGTTCGGAAATATTTTATCAATGTGCCATGTTACACAAATATGATACAAATTTTATTTTACAAAATCTTTGACCATTATATTAAGTGAAATGAAAATGTTGATGGCGGTATTAATTTTAAATTCTTATTGATGTTGGAAATCGGTACAAATAAACAGTGGCATAGTAGCAATGAAAGCTGTGCTCTATTTATTTCATAAAGTTTTTGTTAATATTTATATCTGCCTGTATTACATTATATAACGAGAAAATATTGCTTTGTTTTATTCTACCTATTATCATGCATAGGTTTCATGGCGCGATGTCGTAACTACCTAATTACTCCCTAATCTCCCTAGTTCTGACATTTTCGTAAATTGGCGTTCTCATCATAAGACCTAAGCCGGTATTGCGCCGAATAAAAAAAACCTAATATAGCTAATGCCTCCCGCTACTTTTAATAATACAGAAAAAGCCATATAATCTTCTGTTTCGTACTCTAAAACGACACTTATTTGGCTGTTTTGCATTATGGTTATAATGTATATTTTGGGCCTGAGTACCATGTGATGGTAAGTGATATAAGACCGCTCCTGCTGTCTTGCACTTCCAGTGGAATCACATAAAAGGCTTTTATTTTTTAAAATAGATTCCTTTCAAATACTATTTGATGTCAATTAAATCATTCACTGCTTCGGAAGCGATGAGAGAAATGTGACTGCACAGTGACACAAAAGCGTTGTCATCTTATAATACGCAAGAGCTATTTGGAAGGTTCTGACGTCATATCAACTTGAAAATAACATGGAAAAAAATTATTCTTCAGTTGATGCTGAGGATTGTCTTGGATTTTGTGACATGTGATGGAATTCAGCATCAGGAATTAGCTAAAACAGCTGTTGTGAGTGCTTCGCGTGATAGACGCGGTACGAAATGAAGAGCAAATTTTTGACACTTACTAAATTTAAGCAATGTTAGCAATTTAAGTTATGTAAGCAATTTATATAAATTATAAATAGACATAAAATAAATTGCTGAGCCTCGTGGCTTGGAGGATGATAAATAATAAGTATTTAGTAAGTAACCTATAAGCGCAAAGTAAAATTTAACATGCATTGCAGGTAATTTAAGAAAATATATGTCAAGATCAATATAAAAGAAACGAATTATGTTATTTATTATTATAAAATATAACATGTACTGGCCAACGCACGTACACTGTTATTATTACTTATAACATAGTTTAATATCGACATAGAGGAAGTATAATACTTATTTAATATCTATGTAGTTTGGCCCTAGCCCAGCCTAGTTTATTTAAAAAAATCAATACTGTCGCTGTCAGTGTCAAGCAGTCTTTCATAACGTGGCGGCGCTGCGCTCGTGTGCCACAGGAGTGGCTTGAACTGTCATTGTTCATGTAGTTTTCTGTGATAAGAATAATTGTGAAATTATAGTTTTAACTAAATAATATAATTTAAAAGTAGCACGATGTCTGCATCTGGTGAATTCGGTAACCCGTTGCGCAAATTCAAATTGGTTTTTCTAGGTGAACAGAGTGGTAAGTCATTCACAGTTTACAAGTGAGTCGTACATTTTTAATACTTTTTAAATTCACGACACGTAGATATATAGATTCGTCTAGACTTATTGAATTTGTGACCTACATTTTTTAAGTATGCATTGATTGCACTTCATTATATACCGGCATTCAATTTATTGAAAATGATGAGCTTCTAGTAAAAATTTAAAATCTTTATGTGTGCTACGTCTCGAGATTATGACGAATGTCTGTATTCGTACTGTCATTATAATTAATAAAATTATGTTATTCAGTTTATAAAGAAAGTTTTGTTTTTCAGTGGGAAAGACATCACTTATCACTAGGTTTATGTATGACAGCTTCGACAATACTTATCAGGTTAGTTTTATTACCTATTAATCATTAAATTATTTTGTAAGTTCAGCCTAGATAAAGATCTCATAATAAGAAATAACATTTGATTTTCTTTGATATTCATTTTTATAAATTTATTTTAAGATAAATTATTGCAATATTATATTATAATATGTTTTTATTTAGTAATGCATTTTATGATGATTATTTTGTTACTAGTACAATGTCTCAAGTACTAAACATCAGATAAATAAATAAGAACACAAAGTATACAAATAAAGTGAAGTTAATTAAATAAAATATACAGTCTAAGTAATTATCTTGGTTTTATACACACAGATTGATTGCTTTCTCATAGCTATTTAATGTTTTTGGTTCATTAATAGTCTAAACTCACAATCAGATAATGATAATATTAGTGTCTAGTTTTTGACATAAAAAATTGTGTATCAATTTTTATTGAATATTTTTGTTATTTAACCTTCCCAAATCGGCAATGTCCCAGGGCACTAGATTTTTCAGATACACCAAAACCGAAATTGCATTACGGCAACTTACTCCCTCAGCAAGTTCTGACCCTTATTTTGTTTATAAGATGATTTATTTTGCATGGTCTTATAGCTTGTTTCAATAGCTTTCTGATACATTCACTCAAATCATCCTAATTATAAGCAATATATTGCTACATCTAAAATAATACACATTGACAGAGCCTCGCACAAGCTCCAAAATCGTGCCAATCTGAGGCATGCCGCGCAATCAGAGTTTGAACCTGAACAGAAATTAATTATTAAAACAGACTATTAATATTTTTTTATAGATATCCATTTTCCTTATACATAGAAAATTAGATAGTCCCACCAAAGAGGCAGTCCAGTTCGTTTCTTTTGGTGTTTTAAGAGAGCACTTACAGTAATTCATTCCCTTCCAAAAAAAAGAACTGCATCAAACCTAATGTGTATTTAACAAATTTATCCTTTACATAGGCAACCATTGGCATAGACTTCTTGTCCAAAACAATGTACCTTGAGGACCGCACAGTACGGCTGCAACTATGGGATACAGCTGGCCAAGAGAGATTCCGGTCCTTAATTCCCTCGTATATACGAGATTCTACAGTGGCTGTTGTTGTCTATGATATAACAAGTAAGTTGTTTTTATTTTACACTTGATAATTTTTTCACTATCATTATCATAAACAATAAACCATTGATTGTCCAGATAATCCAACAGAGCTCTATCTTCGTTGCTCTTAGTAGAAATAAAACTGTATGTGGACTGTTCTCTGGGGCACTATGTTCACCATAAATCTAATTTTACCCCAAAATGTGTGAAACACCATCTTTATTTTGAAGGGGTCACCCTTCTTTATTTTAATAAATAATCCTACAAAATAAATTAAAAAAATGCTCATGTAAATGACAAGCATTCATGTCCAACTCTTCAATAACTTGGAATACAATGCATGATCACATTTTTAATTTCCTTGAGGGTTCCATTCGGTACATATAGTTGAAATCCCTTGAGAGAGTGTGGCCTATCCAGATCACATTTGTGGAGTTTGGTGGGGCGATAGATCACGACGCCATATCAGCTTTCCCAAAGATGATCATAATAAATTTAAGCTGACCAATAATGACTGAGGATTTTACGAAGACCTTGAGTTAATGCGAGATGCATACATACTTGATGACTTTCCATGAATCCCCCGCCGCTAACGCGCAGTACCGACGAGTTTATTTGTGATCCAGATCTACTTTTTCTTTTTTTTTTTTAAACGAGCGTACGGGTCACCTGGTGTTAAGTGATCACCGCCGCCCACATTCTCTTGCAACACCAGAGGAATCACAAGAGCGTTGCCGGCCTTTAAGGAAGGTGTACGCGCTTTTTTTTGAAGGTACCCATGTCGTACCGTCCCGGAAACACCGCACAAGGAAGCTCATTCCACAGCTTCGTATTACGAGGAAGAAAGTTCCTTGAAAACCGCACTGTGGAGGACCGCCACATATCCAGATGGTGGGGATGATATCGTAACTTGTGGCGTGTCGTGCGAAGATGGAATGCGCCGGCAGGAATCAGGTTAAACAGCTCTTCGGAACACTCCCCGTGATAAATGCGGTAGAAGACACACAACGAAGCGTCTCTACGCAACGCCAAGTGATCCAGCCGTTCACAGAGCACTGAGTCCCTTCCTGTGACGAACGGGTCTGAGCACGCATCCATCATCAAAGCCGTAAAGATGTTATTTATGGACGGAGTTACTTCCTTATTTGTACAATAATACTTTGTATTAAATATCTAAGTTAATCAAAGTTGATAAAAAATGTAACAATTCCTAAAAAACATTCAATTTTTGATGTGGGTGTCAATCAAACACATTTTACGCACAAAACGAATGTGTCAGGCTACCAGTACCAGCTGTGAAGTCCATTATTCAACAACGGGCATTGAGCACTCAAAACAAGTTTCTCCGATGACCTAATGATGAATCATCGTGTCTGTACAAAATAATAATGACCATTTCGAGCGTATTTCATAATGACCTAAACACATGATCGGATTTGGTACGGCCGAACCATCGGACGCGGTCTGGTAGCGAATCTGTATTCCATGGTATGTCTCGTTGTCCATCCCACAAAATTATTATTATCACCGTGTTAACAGCACCGAATACGACACCGGGCCAATAGGTGCGAGACGCACACCGAACCGTCCGACGGTCGATCCGTACCAATCCGACTATGTGTTTAGGCTATTATGAAATATGCTCCTACTACTAATTGATTTAGTGTTGTAAAAGTATTTGGGTGAAGGAGTTCTTATGCTTAGTAACTGATACTTATTACTGGCGTAGTAATCTAAGTACCCAGGGCTCCGAACCATACTTAATAATATAATATTAATACCGAAGACAGGTATGAGTGCGCAACAAAACTACTTATTTCTGTTATGTTTGTAGATTGTCTTGTTATTTTAACATACGAAACCATATTTAAGTGGGAAATAGAAATCTCTGTTTAAGAGTTTTTATTTCTTGCCTAAAATTCTGAGTGGCATACATACAGGGTATCCGAACGTAACGATAACCTGGCATCGGAGAATGGTCTTATTCTATGTATTAAAACTCCTTGCTACTAATATTTTTAAATCTTATATATATATATATATATAATGAACATGGTCTTTGTTTGATGCTCTTTCAAGCCTAAACCACTGATCGTATCGACATGAAACTACCACCATTCGATGCGAAATTTATCCTAGATGGTTTATGACTTATTATTTTTCGAATTCCTTCATTAATTTATATCCTTTTAAAATTCGCTCAGCGAAGTGGGCGGGAACGGCTAGTTGAGTTATACATTTAAAACTAAACTGTAAATCTAATGATCGAGCTCGTAAAGTGAAATCAAATCATTACAAATATAATTTTTTCGTGTTCTTTCCAAATAATTGAAAATTGCACAAAAGTTGACCAGACTTTGATACTTTCTACATATACATCGAGCTTCATTTTGAAGCGGACAAGTTCAGTGACCTGTGAACGGGTTCAAATCGTCGTCATTACATAACTGTTTGCAAGTGTACTGTGTAGTATCATTATATTGTACACAATGCGGTACTCTGAGCCACTAAGCTTGAGCAACTCCTTATAGCATGAACTATGTGCCGGCGATAGTTACGTCATAATCGGTTCAACCGTTTCGGACCTGGAATAAACAAAGACACAGACTGTCAAACAAGAAATTGAAAAATTGTTATAATAACGTGTTAACATTCATGTCTGTTATTATTCAAATTGTTTCACAGCAGAGCTGTCAAACCGTGCGTCAATAAATTCTCTCATAGAAAATATGTCCATACAAAACAAATATTGGATACTAGCTGACCCGACAGACGTTGTTCTGTATATAATAAATAAAATAGTGTTTTTTTATGAATTTCTCAATAATATATCATAAAATCAAGAATTGCTTCCTAAAAATGCACCCTGTTGTTGTAATAAAATTGTTTCACAGCATAACTGTCAAACCGTTGCGTCAATAAATTCGACGGGGTACGCATCAAAGGAAAACCAAATTTGTTGTTTTTATTTAATTCCGAGCATGTTCTCATTTATTCACCTTTTAAACCTTCCCTGTACTTCCACAAATAATTCAAGACCAAAATTAGCCAAATCGGTCCAGCCGTTCTCGAGTTTTAGCGAGACTAATGAACTGCAATTCATTTTTATATATATAGATAAAAATCATTAAAAAACTATCTTATCTCTCAAGTTGGACTAAACTGCACTCCATGAAGTAATTAATCCCCATTAAAATCCGTTCATTTTACTACTACTACTTTACTACTGCATTGGGCTGTCCTAGCTTCAGCTCAGCATAATTTCAGCTGTCAAATGACTAAAAACGTAATCAAAGATTACGCTAAGCTTACACTTAGCTAAGTTTTACGTAAACGAAGTCTGAGCAAAGTGTAAGTACGGTCTATAGATCTCAGTGTAAGATAGAGAAACAGTGAACTATGGCCGGCTTTAGCTAGCCGTAGTGTGTCATAATTATTATGGTAATGTATGCGCTCTGTGAACCGCGCCGCCTGCTACCGTCCTCTCTTTCCGGATCATTATAATTATCTAGTGGATCAAAATTCTTTTGTTCCGTATTCTGCGTCATGTTTTTTAAAGGCGGCCAAATGCGAGTCGGCCTCGCCTATGATGGGTTCCGTAGCAGCAAGTAACATTGAATGAAAGGTGTTAAAAAAAACTACTTACTAGAACTCGTTCAAATCAATTTTCAATTCACTCAAAAAATCACATTTTAGTAATCATAGTACATCATATTTTTTTTGTAGTTTTATCTCTCTTATTTTAGAAGTCACAGGGGGGAGGGGTGTTGACACATTTTACCACTTTGGAAGTGTATCTCGCGAGTCGCGCCTACTATTCAGTTTATGTAAAAAAAATGACATTAGAAACCTAAATATCATTTTTGAAGACCTATCCATAAATACACCCCACACGTATGGGTTTGATGAAATTTTTTTTTGAGTTTCACCCCCAAATTTATTGTTGTTTTTCTATTTTTGTGTGAAAATGTTAATGTGGTTCACAGAACCAGAACTTTCTATATCCAAGTTTCAACAGTAGTAGGTACCTATAGTTCTTATAGTTTTGGAAAAAAGTCGCTGTGACATACACGGACAGACAGACAGATGTGACGAATCTATAAGGGTTCCGTTTTTTGCCATTTGGAACGGTAAGAAGGAATAAAATATTATAACGCCTTGTGCTGTTTTAACAGCAAGGTTTTAGCTAATCGTTATTAGCTCTTCGAGAGAGGTTTTGGAGAAATTATAATATTGTTTCAGGTACTTGTACCAGTGTTTCTATTTAATCAGGTTAAAACTTAGTATACCGTAGCACGAATAAGAGACTAATATTGTTGTTGATAGAGTTTTTTATCCACGATTATAACGCTACCACTTTCATTACAAGGCAATGCACCGTTTTCAAGAAAATAACGAATAAAAAATCTAACCTAAAACGGCTAAATCGCGTAAATACAATGCTATATGAGCGCTGGCATGGCGGCGGGAGGCTAAAAACTGTAAATTGTAAATGAGAAACAGTGAAATGAAACGTAAAAAATAGTCTGGGGACAGACTAGACGGACGACGGCTACATGTTGAATAGTAAAAACGTGACACTTGTTGTTGTCCTTATTTAAAACTAGCTGACCCGACAGACGCTGTTCTGTCGTTATAAATAAATAATATAAAGCGGCCAAGTGCGATTCGGACTCGCCCATGAAGGGTTCCGTAGCAGTAACGGAATATAAAAGTTCTTGTAGTTCGTTGTAACTTTCATATATGTTTAATAATAGTGTATTTTTTTTCAATTAAGTTATTGATAATACGATTTATGACGTATTAAAAAACTACTTACTAGATCGCGTTCAAACCGGTGGCATCGTAATGTACATCATATATTTTTTATAGTTTTATCATTCTATTATTTTAGAAATTACAGGAGGGGAGGGGCACAATTTTCACCACTTTGGAAGTGTCTGTAGCGCAAACTAATCAGTTTTGAAAAAAATGATATTAGAAACCTCAATATTATTTTTGAGTTTCTGTTCTAAGTATGGGGAACCCCCAAAATTTATTGTTTTTCACAGAATACATGCTTACCAAGTTTCAACAGTATAATTAGTTTTGGAAAAAAGTGTCTGTGACATACGGACGGACAGGCAGACAGACATGACGAATCCGAATAAGGGTTCCGTTTTTTGCCATTTGACTACGGAACCCTATTCATGTAACTATTCGCGAATAATGTAGTTTAAAGCCATCGGAAATGTGTAATCAAAGTTGATGAGTTCCAAATGAAACAAAAACGTATTTCTGAATGATTTTATAATATTATGTATTAATAAAATGATAAGGATTAATATCGTTTTTGTGTAAACAGATTTTATTATACCGCTTTATAATTACCAATTTGTTTAAATATTGAAATGGATATAGTATGTTATCCTTAAGAGATAGATATATGCTATCTTTGACTTTTCTATAGACCTATATAAGATACATAATTCCACCATACATTATTTTGTCATATCTCAAAGTCTAGACAGCGATTTCGTAGAAAGCTCTCAGATGGCTTTTTTTCCGACACATCCAATAAATATCGTTAAAGTATATAAAAATCTTTACTAAATCTAAACAAATTATATACTAAAACCTTCCTCGAGAACCACGCTAGCCTTTAGTGAAAACAGCATTCAAATCGGTGTTGTAGTTTTTGAGTTTGTCAAGAACAGACAGACAGACGCGGCAGAGGACTTTGTTTTAGTATAAGTAGTGATATATTCTGTCATCATCATCATCTGCCGGAAGATGTCCAGTGCTGGACAAAGGCCTCCTCCAAAGATTTCCACGATGATCGGTCCTGCGCTGCCCTCATCCAACGTATTCCGGCGATCTTGACCAGATCGTCGGTCCATCTTGTGGGGGGCTTTACTGCCCCAACGGCCATCTGTCCGTCGAACTATGTGCCCTGCCCACTGCCACTTTCGCAATCGTTTGGACTATGTAGATTACCTTGGTTCTCCTACGGATCTCCTCATTTCTGTTCCTCATTCGATCTCGCAGGGAAACTCCGAGCATAGCCCTCTCCATTGCCCTCTGAGCGACCATTATATTCTGTATAAGATGATATTTATTTATGTAGATAAATGGCGGTAGACATACATTGTAAAGTAAGTAAGTGTAGAATCAATTCGTTTGTCCTCTGTACGGCCGTATTCTAATACAGAAACTGGGTCGCTCGCAAACCGACGCTCATAACAACGTAATCGCGTTTACTTGGATATACTTTTTAGTCAGAAGCTTAGTCCAGCCAATGTAAACCTTTCATAAGACTTTTTATTGAATTTTGTGGTTGAAGTTATTCTGTTGAATTTAGATGCGGAAATATTTTTGGGTTCCGTATCTATGAAAAAGTACTCGATTTTGATCACTTTGTGTATCAATACTATTATTTTGGAGAGTGTGAAGGAGTCGCGTTACGGTTTATGACTGCAAATAGCTTAAAGCATTAAAATCTACTTAAGACCGTTAAATTCTAATATTATCAATCAACGATGACAATATTAACCTATACTGTGTTATTAATAAACGCGAAGCAACGTTATTCCAAATTTAAAACTTTTTCGGCCTTACAAATAAAATTAGCATTAAGTATCATAAACCAAGAAAATGCAAAATGTTTACAAATAGACATTTTGCTTATGATTGATTTATTCGAAGGTATAACGTTTCCCGCGTTTATTTGCAAGGCTGCTTGTCATTCGGAAAACTTCAGAATTATCACTGTATTGACAATGTTGTCAACGATATTGTAAACATTTTGTATAATCTTTGTTTATGCTTAGTTATAATTTTGTACCAAGTTTATTTGTAAGGCCGTTTGTCTTTATCTTAACTTTGTCACTACAGAATTACATGACAGGGAGAAGTAATTTTAGACTTGGAGTAACTTTACATTGCGATTATTAATAAGACAGATAGAGTACTTAGATGAATGGAATAATTCTGTTAGTTTGGCAAGTAGTGGAAAATATCTGACATGTATAAGTTTTTGATGTTAAATACTTTATTGAAGGACTAAGTCCCTTGCGCTTAAATATGCACCTAAATTGAAAGTAAGCCATTGTATTTAGACTTTTCCGTCTTTACTGCGCTGAGAACTATTAATGATATATGTTCATAGGCACATAAGTGAATTTGCTAGAAACTGTCATAACCATAATGTTAACACCAGGAACAGACATAAGCTTATAATGCCTACTACTCGGCTAAGTCGAGTTAGCAAGTCATTTGTGGGGCGATGTATATGCTTTTACAACAGGATCCCAGAAAATGTTCAAAACAAAAGTATTACGTTATTCAAAAGAATTGTTAAAAAAACGTTTGTGTGGTAAGGGTTACTCTAACATAAATGACTTTCTTAATGATACCACAAATTGAGAATGGAGCGACCGCCCTCAGGCTATTAAATAATAAGTTTAATTGTACAATATTACTTTGTAAACATATTTTTTGATGAAAAAAAAAGGCCCGCTGAGTTTGCAGCGCCCGTTCTTCTCAGGCCTGAGGCATTCATTTTGGAATGGGTGGTAATTTTTTGACTTTCAATAAGTGATGTCACATCCTATTTTGAATAAAAATATTTGTATTTGATCTATACATTGGAATAAAATTATGTAGAATCTAGATGATGCCGTTCAACATCATTTACACCAGCCGCTTGGTCCGTTAATCTTTTGTAAGTTATAACGACGTTTAAATCGCTTAGGTTAGCGAGCTTTGAACTTTTTACTCCCTCTTTAGTATTTCTATAAGTTAATAGGACAGCCTAACCTTTCCCGTAAGGTCTTCCAATAATGGGTTCTTCCAATCATCCGTTATTTTTATATGTTTCACTTAAGTCTTTTAACAGTCCTCAAGCAAGTAAGCAATCGCTAAGAAATGCATAATAAATATTATTCCGACTGTTACTTTTTTTTATCATGCAATTTATAGCTGATTCCAGCCAGTCTATGCACTTACTTCTGTTATGTGCCGTACGTGTTGACTCGTCTTGTATCTGTCTAATAGGAACTAGAGGGTAAGAAGACCTTGCTTCATAGGATCATTTGTATAGAATGCTCGTATGATTTATTTATGTCTCGTTCGTATTTGATCCTTAAATATTCCGTGTAATACCAGGTGTTGTATGCTTAATGAATTATAAATCTCCAGTCTTTTAAATCATAATCTGTATAATTTTCCAGTCTACGAGCAACACATGCAATTTAGTATCTATTTCAGAACCTGGATGATTCACTCCGTTACTAAGAGTCTCACCACCATGTTTCTATTTTTATGTTAATTAACGAATTTAGTTAAAGATTAACAAATACATTTGTAATTGAAACCCTGAAACCACCAGTCTCATTAGGCAGTCCTGTATTAGTGCTGAATAACCTTCGCCGACCCTGCTCGCCAAATATTTGTCTCAAACCAATCTTCTTGCCCTACATTCGAGTACATATTGTGTTTTCAGCATTGCTATACTTCGTTTTATACGTACGTTTTTATTTATTAAACGTCCACATCTATATAAGTATCGTATTTGTTAATGCTGCATTTTCGAAAAAAGTAAAATTTCATTTGCCTTTTTCCTAATCTCGAACCTTGGTGCAAGAATATATGTACATACAATCACGCATGTCTCCTAGATGGGTAGGCAAAGACTACGGATTTCCATTTGCCAGGGTCCTGGTCGTGTCTGGTTTCTTCCCCTAGCATCAAACCATTTCAAACATGCTCTGTTCTTTTGGCACTTTTGACATAGCTCCTTTTTAATACGTTCTCGTTTGTAGACGCATTCAGAACTTCGAATATGACCCAAGCGAACACATGCACCTCTAAAATAAACGTTCTCGCAGCTATTAGACTTTAAAACCCGTTTAGGTTGTATGATGCTGATACTGGATTGCTTAAAGTAAATCGACGTGCATTCAATCTAGTTTTCAGTCAATGTGTAGAGTAAGAGTCTTGGGTCGACGGTCGACATAGAACTACGAGTTCACGATCAGATCCGGGTTAATAAAAATAGCAAGTGTAAAAAGACTGCATAGAATAAGAGATGTGACATGAAAGTGTTGAGGCGAATGGAAGAACACCTTGTTAGAAGGGGAAGAAGGGGCAGTATATCAGGACCGAGAAATGGACGGTAAATTCCATAGTTCTCTTTATCCAAAATTTTACTCGAAAGAAAGCTGTATATTTGTGGACAAACAAACTGACAAACACGCTTAAATTCTCGGTTCGTCCAATTATTATTTGACGATAAAAAATGAACGAATTTTCTATTTTGATATAAGTTGATAACATTATGCATTAATTGAGTATACATTTGAAGAATGCTAGTTAGTCAGCCTCATAAGCTAAGCAGCTAATCGGTTCCAGTGTGTTGATTTCAGAATGATATAACGCGGTATAATAAAACTATAAGCTCCAAACAGCGTAGGTTAATGTTTACTTGCAGTTTTTGAGTAATAAAGTCGTCATAATTACCATATTGTTTGCATTCAGTGAAATGCTTGTAACTATTATTACGAAATACTTTTGAAGGCCGAAGTAATGCATGACTTATTTTTTACTCATTTCCGGATGATGATTCGCAAGGCTATTAAAAGTTCATCTATACTACTACAGATATCTGTAGCCTCTGTAATTGCATTTATTTTGTGAAATTTCGCTTTTCTTTCCCTTCTACTATTTTTTTAATTCTATCTGTTTGTATCTCTAGAACGGGTTGCACGATTTTGTTTGTGTGTAGTGAGATAATGCGCCTAGCTAATTGATAGTTTATATTATATACGGAATTCGTGGTAATAAACATAAACATAGATGCATCTTTTTATATCTTGATAATCGTAGTCGGCCAAGGGCTTTCTTTCGAAGACAATAATTATTTAAAAAAAATGCGATTTTTATATCAACCAAGAGAGAATTAAAAAATACTAATTGGTATACATTACTTTCATCAGTTAATGTAAATGAAATTCTTAATATCTTCTATGATAAACTCTTTTTAATTATAAAAAACAATACACCATACAAAAAAATTAATAACGAAAAACAACCTGCTTGGTTCAGTCAGTCATTAGTTAAATGTTTAAAAGAAAAGCAGAAAATGCACACTAAATATAAAATGTTTCATAATCCTAGGGATTACGACACTTTTTCACACGATCTAGAGCCAGGAGATTGATGGATGAATGTTACAATGGTTATACTAACAATGTCGAAATGTCTCTCATGGCTTGGAATTTCACCAAATCAAAACGAAAATGTAATGAAATGCCACTGACCGTAAGTTATAATAATCTAGTTGCAACATCTGGGTTTGAAATTTGCCAGCTATTTTCTGATTATTTTGCATCGGTGTACGTTCAGGATAACCAAAATACATCATCAAAGTCTTGCTTTCCAGATGGTTCCTCAAACACTTTAAGCAAGTTAACACTGTCTGAAAACGACATTTTGAAAAAGATCAAGAATCTAGATTCGAACAAAGGCCCTGGACCAGATGGGATACCCTCATTTTTTATTAAATTTTGTGGTAAAGAACTTACACTGCCTTTGATATTAATATTCAATAAATCTCTAGTCAGTGGGTGCTTTCCGGAGTTGTGGAAAATAGCTAATGTAATTCCCATATTCAAAGCAGGTACAAAAACTGAATGTAGTAATTATCGACTGAATGTAGTAATTATTAGAGAGTATTGTTTATGATCATATTTACTTCTTATTTCAACCATTAATCTCTTCACAACAACATTGTTTTGTTAAAAACAAATCAACTGTCACAAATTTAATAGAATATTCAGATTTTATAGTGACCTGTCTTGACAATAAGAAGCAAGTTGATGCGGTTTATACCGATTTCCAGAAGGCGTTCGATAAAGTGAATCATCGATTACTTTTCCAGAAACTAGAGAAGTATGGAATTCATGGGAATTTATTAAGATGGGTCATGACCCATCTTAATAAATTCTGACATGTCATATGTTACCAATAGATCTCAAATAGTTGCTGTTAATGGTTTTTTATTCTAAGCCTATAACTGTTCCATCGGGAGTACCTCAGGGATCACACCTTGGTCCATTGCTCTTTGTCATTTTTATTAATGACATCATATCAGTCATAAAAAATAAGTGCCTCCTTTATGCAGACGACTTAAAAATCTTTTGCGAAGTGAATAGTGTTGAAGATTGCGTGTCTCTTCAGACAGATTTAAACTCAGTTCAACTGTAGTGTGAAGAAAATGCAATGTTTTTAAATGTGAGTAAATGTTTTGTGCTTACTTTCACTAAAAAGCGCAATCAAGTTAAATTTGACTACACAATCAATAATTACAAACTTTCAACTAAAACTAATGCTAAAGACCTTGGAATAACTTTTGATACATCCTTGTCATTTAATTTACATATAAATAACATTATTGCGAAAGCTAATCAGATGATGGGTTTTATTTTCAGAATTACAAAAGGGTTCAAGAATCCTTTAAGCCTTATGCATCTTTACACATGTCTTATTCGCAGCGTCTTAGAATATGGTTCTCCTGTTTGGTCCCCTTACCAAAAAACTTACGCTGACACCATCGAGTCTGTCCAAATACGATTCCTGCGAAGACTTTTATTTAAATTTAACAGAAAACTTGTCAATTTCTCTTATGAAGATAAACTTAAATATTTTAAACTTGATCCTCTATGCTTGCGTCGTGTGCTGCTTGACACGATGCTACTTCATTAAATAGTTAATAATCAAACGGATACTTCATTATTACCAAAAATAAATTTCAATTGTAAAATCTCTAAACGTACAGTTTGTACCAACAACATATTTAAAGATAATCGTAGCCGTACTAACCTAGCATATCACTCCTGCATCAATCGTATTTGTCGCCAATTTAATACAGTTTCTCAAAATAATCAGCAACTCAATTTATTTAATTCCACATCAACCTGCTTTCGTCATAATGTCATTGACTCCCTGCGTAAGGGAGCTAATTTGTAGAAATTACTATTATTTTTGTTACACTACTTTAAATAATCTGTATGTCTCTAAATCTTTTGTACATGCTAGTTATTGATATTTTTGCTATGTGTCTTTTGTTTTAAGTCTCCTTGTTGATATTTTTACATTTGTGCATAAATATTGTTGGTTTGTCGAATAAAGTAAAATAAAAAAAAAATATTAAAGTCAATTATATAGTCAAAGTCAATAGAGTGAGAATTAGCAATCCTTTAAGTTAGCAGACTATTATGAATAAGGGGGTTTATTTATAAAGTGTCTGATCTGGGTGACTGACTTCTTATCGCTGTGAAAACTCGGAAGCATTTCCGAGTCCATTTTCCCAGAAATGAGACAAATCTAGCTATTTCTCCTCTATGAACTCCTTTGTAGTGAATCAGCTGGAGCCAATTCCACGACGCAAATAAAATGTACATTGGGACTAAAATTTTGTTAGCCTTTCCTGAAATCAGCAATTTCTATTCATTTAAAAATTCTTCATAAAATATTATTTCCACAACATGGTTATGTAAACCTAATAAAGAAGCTATAAAAAGTACTAAGGTATGTTTACATCGTTGCCCGTGTGTAATTTGTAAAGGACAAATATTTGGGTGAACATCGTGTCACAGATGGGTCTAAATCTAGTCACCAAGACAATATTACGGTTTTAACCTTTAGTCACACCTGACCGAGGCAGCCCCATGACCCCTTTACGCGTGTTTTACGAACCTCACCCCGAGCCAACCCATTTTATACTTGCCCGTTCATTTTTATAGCTTTTCCATTAGTGCCTTTCGAGATCACAACGTTTACAAGATGAAAATAAAATATCATTGAATTGAATAAGCATAATATTTCATCATCCGTCTGTTGCTCAGGAATTATTTATAAGGGCCGTGGATGCTGATAATATAAGTTAGAGTTTTTTTTTATCAATATAAGGGACGAGACGAATAGGACGTTCAGCTCATGGTAATTGATACGCTCGGCCCATTACAATGCAGTGCCGCTCAGGATTCTTGAAAACCCGAAAATTCTGAGCGTACTACAATTGCGCTCGGCACCTTGAGACCTAAGATGTTAAGTCTCATTTGCCCAGTATTTTCACTAGCTACGGCGCCCTTCAGACTGCAACACAGTAATATTTTGCACATTACTGTTTCACGGCAGAAATAGGCGCCGTTTTGGTACCCATAGACTAACTGGCACCCTGTGCAAAGGAGCCTCCCACTGATCTTACGGTAACTAAAGAATTCTTGAGTTAGGAACTGAGTGCGCACCCAATCGTCTGAAGGGCGTCGTAGCTAGTGAAAGTACTGGGCAAATGAGACTTAACATCTTATGTCTCAAGGTGACGAGCGCAATTGGAGCTCAGAATTATTTTTCAAGAATCCTGAGCGGCACTGTATTTTTATGGGCACGACGTACCAATTACGATACGATACGCATCGAAAATGTGACGAAGTCATTAGGTAATGCTGTAAATAGGTAAAAGATTCATATCGTACAGCTTATTCAGAGCTTACCCACCGTACGTGAGATATATTTTTTTTATCGTAATAAGCTAAACTTGTGAACACTCTAGGCAATTTCTAAAATAAGGGACATGCTATACCCAACAGCACTGGTCAAATGAAAGTGGATAAATATTAATTAGTTTTGTATGCGGCTCTTTGAGTACCAAGCCTCCTGCTTTGGTTCGCTCCGTTGCAGTTGTTTTTAATAATATTCATATAATAAAAAGAATCTACAATATCTTTGTTTTATATTTTATGACTGTATTTTCACTTTTTTACTAATTATGCTTGTGTTCTGTCCAATTTCTGGCACAGGGGTCGTAGTTCTAATAAACTTATCTATTATAATTCATAAATTTTAGTATTGAAAATGACTAATTAAGGCTTGAGAAATATTTTGTATTCATAATTAATATAGATAGTTTGTTAATTTATCTTTTTCTTGAATAATTATATATTCAAGAGTCAAGTATATTGTTTATCATTTCCACTCATCGGGAATGCTGTACATATTGAGAATATCGGCACGAATTGAAGGAAAGTCAACATTTGCTCTTTTGAATTCTATCACTACATATATAAAAATATAAAACAAAGTCCACCGCCGCATCTGTCTGTCTGTCTGTCTGTTCGCGATAAACTCAAAAACTACTGCACAATTTTCATGCTGTTTTCACCAATGGATAGCGTGGTTCTTGAGGAAGGCTCTAGTATATAATTTGTTTAGTTTTTGTCTAAAATTTTCTATACATTAACGATGTTTGGAGATATGGGAAAAAATAAGCCACCTTTCAGAGAGCTTTCAACGAGACATGACAAAATAATGTACCTATGGTGGAATTGTGTATCTTTTATAGGTCTACAGGAAAGTCCGCGACGGCATATGTCTCTTTCTTAAGGATAATACTAATACTTTAAAAAATTGGCAATTATAAAGCGGTATAATAAAAACTGTTTTACACAAAAACGATACGATCTGTTTCATTTTTAACTTAATAACTTTGATTGCATATTTCCACTGGCTTAAGACTACATTTTTCCTGAAATAATTACATCTTATTTTTTTACATGGTTTCTATTAGCTTCACCTGTATGTGTGTTTGTTTGTAACCGACTCAGTTGGGCGCGATTTCGACTCACTTTTGACGGCCAGGTGGCCTACTCCTAAAATCGATATTCGATAAATCGTGGCATTAGTCGTGTCGAATCCTACTCTTAGTTACGTCGTATTCAATGTCGAAACGATGATTGAACGAACGAAACATTATTCGATATTATCGGTCCTAACCCTACTCTTAGTTGAAAATGTCAGAGACGAATATTCGAATTTCACAAATAATCAAACGTCACTTTTACGATAATCTCAACGACACCATCTAGGCTGTCGTTGCTATTATCGTTTCAAGTTGTATAGATATATTTGACATACAATATACATAGTTAATAAATATTATTATAATAATTATATGTGATTTACTATTCAAGAGGATTTTTTTACTACTAAGTTATTTAAGTCATTTTGTTGATCGTTTATGCGTAGAAATAATGCAAATGGCCGCCTGAGAAATAGGAAGTCGACGAGAAAGGTTGAGTTACTTTTTTTTACATTTTATTATCCGCGAGTTTTGTATTATTTATTCAATTTTAAATGGTCATATTATATTCATTACATATTTTTTTAACATTTCCATTATGTGTAAATGATACCAAATTAGTGGTGCAGAGTCTGGCATGGTCCTTAGCGCCTAAACTATGTTTTGACTTTTGACACTTCACAGCGACAAAGCACAGATAATGTTTAGGTTTGAACATATTACATTCACACTAACATCGTAAAAAAATCAAAATATTAGTCTATGGTAACGATAAACGATAAGGAATTCGAACATTTGTTAGAGTAGGTTAGTTGCGATATATTCGGAGTATTATCGTATCGTTCCGAATGTATCGTTGTCGGTTTTGCTAGTAGACCTCCAGATTTCGTTCAAACTTCGTAGATTTATCGAGGAGCGATGACAATACATTAATCTGATAAAATTATTTCATTTTTCAATTTGCAAAAGAAGATTTTTGTTAATTTATATATTTCATATATCGTCTTTATATTTCAAAATAAATTTTCTATTGTTTAGTTTGGTTTTCTAGTTTTTTTGTTTTTTTTTTAAGTCGTATTTATTTTCCTATTGATAGAACAACGTCTGTCGGTTTCGGGGTCACATAGTTTACAATATATAATATTGTATTATTTAAATAAAAGAATATGATGAAGAGATTTGTATGAAATGACGACAAGGTATTCTGTTGATGGCTGTCATAAAAAATTCTACAAGCACATAAACATGTTAGATTTCCTGAATAACTCAAATATCTCAAGTAAGACCTTATTCATTGCTCCGTACCCACTATATTTTGTATCTGTAATGTTTCAAAGGAAAGCGTGTACGGTTGTTGAGACGTAAAAGCGATAAAGTTTCTTAATTGTGCTCGTAAACTTGCTAACTTAGTTATACAATTTATACCGTTGTGTTATGAACAAGTTGTTCACTTTTATCTTGCGTAACTTGCTCAACTGATTTTTATTGCAACGAGAATATTTTAACGAGCATCAGCTATATTTATATCCCAAGAGTTAGCGTACGATTTACGAAGCTTAATTATCCTTCCTTCCAAAGTATTTAGCCTTGTTATTTTACCGAAGTGGAGCCTCCCACTTGGTAACTTAGCATGAAAGAGAGAACGGATGCACCTGGGTTCTCTCTGCAATACCAGAGGAATCACATTTGAATCAGTTGAATGTAAGTGTCATTAAACGGTTGGAATGTAAACCTGAGATCGCGATAGTGTGTAACAAGCCTAAGTAACACGTAACGATGTTTCACCGGAGCCCGAGATCATTGCAATCGTAAAACATTCGGTTAGCTCCCGCTCACCGTCGCGTCACAGGGGATTTATATGTAGTATAAATTCGAGAAATAATACGATAGCAGGCACGCCTGAGCACATATTTATAGACGATGGTTTTGCTATTTACCTGTTTAAAATGTATTAGTGTAGGCACAGTACATCAATACTTTTACTCACACGATTATGTCTATGAGCTTGGGGATTTCACAGTGACATGATAAACCGCACATATTCAGTCTAGTCTGCTATAATAATATAATCAATACATCTAATATATAAAATTCTCGTGTCACGGTGTACGTAATTAAACGGCTCGACCGATTTTCGTGAATCTAGCGTGCATATCGGCTAGGGTGGAGAATCGGACATCATTTTTCATCCCCCTAAATGTTAAGGGTGGTCCACCCCAAAAATTTTTTTAGCATTTTTGGCAAATTTTTATCCTTTTTATTACTTAATCCTACATTTTAACCCCTCTACGATCAATACCTATTTTTGTATCGTGATTTTTATAATATTCTATTCCATACACAGATCCGCAATAGGGTTGCAAGATGGCAATCGAATACACTAATAATTGTAGTACGATAAATTTTATGTTACATGTATTTGGTAGGTCTGAGAATCGGTCGTCATCTAATTTTTATACCCCAAAAATTTTAATTATTGAATTTCTTTTTAATTACTTTATATTAGAGATGAAACGGATAGCATGGTGGCCGGATACCGGATACCGGATATCCGGCCAACCATGTGGCCGAATATCCGGCGGAACTTAGCCGTTTGGTGTATCGCACACACAAACACAGACTTGCGCGGGTGGCGCGCGAACGATCGAGTAGACTCGGTTAGATTCGGTTGAGAGAAGCGAAATCGCTTGCTACCTCTCAATGCAGAGAAATTATTATTTATCCACCATAATTTGCCTTTAGTGCTGTATGAGTACTAAATAATTATTTTTTTTCTATTACATTCATTTACTATGGTGTGATTTAAAATTTACAACTAATTATATTTCTTAAGTGATACTAAAAGTAACTAAATAAAGCAAATAATTACTTAAAAATATTTTTTTTATACAGATTATTTTTTAATTAAGAGGCCTGATGCCTATCCGGCCGAATATTAGGTAGTTATCCGGTATTCGGCCGGATAGTATTAAGGCCGCCGGATAGGCCGGATACCGGATAGTTACCGGATATCCGTTTCATCTCTACTTTATGTGGCAATACAACGTTTGCTGGGTCAGCTAGTAATTATTATAAAACGAAGTCTTCCTTCGCTTTCTTCTGTCTGTCTGTGCGCGTCTCAAAAACTACTGCAACGATTTTCAAGCTCTTTTCACCAATGGATGTTCTCGACTAAGATTTAAGTATAAAATTCGTTTAGTTTTTATATACATTTTTGTATTTATTAACGATATTTGTTGGAGGTGTCGGGAAAAATAACCCGCCTGGGAGCTTTCAACGAAAACGCTGCGAGATATAATAAAATAATGTATGGTGGAATTATGTATATTATAAGATACAATATTATTCCTTACCATTTTAAATAAGTTGGTTCTTGTACTCTTGTACAACATTTAATTTAGAATATTTATGACGTCGTGCCAGATATTGGCGAGTCAACATGACTTGAGGATGCCTCGTGTAGAGGCGATACACGTGTCGAATTGTTTATAAAGACAAAATTGGCGGAATTAACACTAAAAAAAAACTCAAAACATTTGAATATTTATGACCTGATTAATAAAATGATGAAATTAAGGTGATTCTTTGTTATTAATATGACCATGCCTACTGGCGGAGGTATCACGTACCCCACGCACCATGATGAATGGCACCTATATAAGTATAGTTTTTTGGGCTTAGTTAAACTTTAGCGGTTGATTGTAGTTGGATTCGCGACCCCGATATGACAACAATGGCAGCCGCAATACAGGTTCCACGTTACCACGTTCCACTAATGTAATGTTTCTATAACGGGATCATCCGTTAACTAAAATGGCAGATTGTATGTACTTCAGATTATCATTTTTTAAAAGCCATACTTGCTTTTAGAAAATATGTATGTAGGTTCAGAAATAATCTTAACTTTCTCAGTTATGTATAAAATATAAGTTATGTACAATATAATGTAAGAGCTGTTTTAGCTTAAGCTCATCATAATTTTTGCTGTCAAATGACTATAAAAACGAAATCAAATATTATACCAAGCTATCACTCAGCTAAGTTCTACGTAAGTAAAGTCTGAGCAAGGTCTACGTACTCTCTATATATCTCAGCGGAAGATCACGGCTCACTGCGCCAGTCCTCCTGAGACATAAAGGCTAACACACCCCACAAACAGGAACACTGAAGCTTGCGACGACTGAAATTCATAGCATGAAAATGCATTTATTTACTCAAAACCAATCCCTTTAGAATTCTTTTTGATGTCATTTCTAATATACTAGATACTACTACCGCTTCGAAAACAAACCCCTCTCCGAGAGAGAAGCTGCGCAAGAAACTCTCCCAACATTCTTTTTCTGCGCTCTTTTTAATGAAATATACAATATTGTACTGTCATTGCTATTGCTATAAAATAATCATAATCTAGTCCCAGGCTGTCCGATCAGTTACATATTCAGCTGTGGAGTAGTAAGATTAACGACAGACCCATTTTTTAATAAAACATCTTTTTTTTTTATAGATAATGCCTGAACAGTGGCTGGGGACTTCATTATAAAAATGTATACATTTATTCTTAAATTTATCATGTATCTTATGACGCCTACTAGAATTAGTCACAAGCAATCCCTTATTTCTTCTTCTCTACATAGCCAATTGCTTAAACTTAGATAATTTATACGTATAGACAGAGTCTCTTGCTCTTGCAAGAGACTCTGTCTATACGTATAAATAGTAGTACGTCTAAGAAGACAACCGATAAAAACAGGCCAGGTTGATTACTTAAGTGTGCGTGACAAGCTACGTCTTACACTCGCGATTTGTATAACACTTTGTGTTAGTGTCCGTGCATTGCTCGAAATAGAGGTTAATTTATTTCGACGTTTCCACAGCTGTCACAGTCTATCTAGACGTATTATTAATAATAATAATAAATTATTTATTTCGCCCAACGTGAGGTCATAATGTGTTAGTAACAAAGTAACTTAAAACCTAGTGTTAGTACAAGATATCTTAAAATCTAAACCTTCCTACTCCAGGAAAGTATCGACTCATCAGCACATGTATAAAACAGCAGTGGTTAAGGTACCGACAATCGAACCTGTGAGAAAATGACCTCAGAATACTTTGCGGCTAGCCCGGACCCTACGCAGGAACGACGTACACCACTTACGCATAGTCGCGTAAAAACATTCTACGTTTTGCTGAGGCATTGAGGTATTAATGATCTAAGTGTTTGAATTTCAGATGCGAACTCGTTCCACCAGACGTCGAAGTGGATCGATGACGTGCGCACGGAGCGCGGCTCCGACGTGATTATCATGCTGGTGGGCAACAAGACTGATCTGTCGGACAAGAGACAGGTGTCCACCGAGGAGGGCGACCGCAAAGCCAAGGAGCTCAACGTTATGTTCATTGAGACCAGCGCCAAGGCGGGCTACAATGTTAAACAGGTGTGTGGTACTCTCTTGCAACACTTATAAGACCTTTTTTTTTTAAATAAACATGAAATAAAATCGCTTCTGATCCCTTGAAGCTGTAATTAAACAAAGCTTCAACAGATATAATCAAACACAATTTCCAATTCCACATTGTTCTTGGTGGAAAGTTCATGGAGAAATTATCTATTTGATAGCTCGTGTGGCACTTAAAAGTGAAATTTACATATCAATATATCTCGTTATCTTTGTCTGCGGTCTTCTTCTGTTAAGATTATTTATGTATCACACGCCAACTTTCTGATGAAATATTTTATGTAGAATATTAATAATATATGATTTATATCCAATGTACTATTCTGTATATCAAACGAAAATTCTAAACCACTCTAGTGACTTAATGGTCCATTGGGGCTCGGTCTGAAAGAGAAAGTAACATAAGTCCTTGCTTTTGTGTTTTCATTCCTTTCATGTAATTTGCCTTGGTTCAGGGGTGTAGTGGAAAGTAGCATTGTGTTCCCCACATCTAGATTCTCGCATTACATACGTAATAATTTGTTTTTTTTTTGAGGCAACAGGACAAAAAAGCGTAGCCTAACTGATAGTAGGTGATCGGATTCATACTCTTTTAACAACAAAAGAATACAGTGCCTACAGACTTTAAAAAAAATGGCGCATCGTTCTGGCAATACCGCACAAGGAAACTCATTCTATAGGTGGGTTTTACACGGAATAAAGTTAGTTGAAAACTGCATTGGGGAGGAATGTGACATATCCAGGTAATGGGGATGATACCTTAGTTTGTGGGATGTTATGCGATGTTGGAATTGGGCGGTAGGGATCAGATTAAGGAAAGAAAGAAAGAAAACACACAGTGAAGAAACGCATAGCAATCGAGTTGTTCATGAAGTACTAGATCCCTGACAATTCGAGAAACTCTGCTTTGAACGCATGGTTAAATGGTTCGGGATGATACTGGGGTCCACCAGAGCAGGGATGTCCGTTTTTAATATGGTTTTAAGTTAACTAAAACAAGATAATTTTATGTTTTAGTTATTCCGAAGAGTTGCGGCCGCGCTGCCCGGTATGGACTCAGCGGAAAGCAAACCTCCTGAAGACAGTATCCTTTTACAAATACTTTTAACACGCAATCAAATATATGAGATAAATACAGCAACTAATTGCAAACCTATCTATCGTCGAATATTTTTAATTATTTGTATCGATTAACTGTAGTCAATTGGTAAACCCGCGACTACTCTTGGGTATAAATAAACCATATGCAAAGTAAAGGTACGTATAGTATTGACGGTTAGCTTTGTGGCACAATTCCGTCCATTTTTTTTCATATTCACAATGCTAAAATACGACTAATTATTTTAATATCTTCTTATTAGCATCATAAGTGTTAAATTCTGTTTAGAAATCTCAAGAGGGCCAGCATTTTTTTTTGGATGTTGACTCTACAAATGACAATGATTAAGTCGTACTTAAAAGAGTCAGTTGGATCCAAAGTATTTTCTTACCTTTACTTTTGTGAGGTATCTAAATTTTAAGATATTTTTCGTTAGTCACTTACTCACACTTATAATTAAAAAAAATATGTGCTACCAAAATACATTTAAATAATTATTTGATTTTAAAGACTTATTATGTAGCCCAAATAGTGCAATGAAATGATTTTCAAAAAAAAGTTTGAAATTCCAATTATAAAACTGAAGGTATTAATTGAGTGATTCCTCATTAAAATTCTTGTTACTCCGCTGGAAACAATTCGAAATTTAATTTTGAATATGGAATACGAGATGTCTTTTTATTATTTCATATAATTTGGTATCGGATTCGGTATATTTAGTGATAGTGTGTCTGTCGGTGGTGGTTCTACTAACCGAGGTGTAAGTAACATTGTTTTACTACTTGATGTTAATGATGCCTTTGTTTCCTCTACTATGCCGCTTTCTTCTTTTAATACTAGCTTAGACTTGTGCATGGTATGTGCGTATTTCTCTTAAAAACTTAGTTTGGTTGGCCTGAAATAGAATATTATGTTTCTTTAACTATCACCGTAAAATTCCCTATTGTTAAAATTATTTCGTTATATTTTTTTTACAAAACAAACAAGTAAATAATTGCAAAGCGCGTCCGCTTACAGCTTGTTCTTAAAGAATTGCCAAGTCTTTTATTAAACAGGCAAAAAATATCATGCGAGAGTCTTTAACTTTGACAATATTATATTGAAACAAAAGCTTACTCTATTGTTTTTATACCTCTTTTATTAGAACATTTGTTAGTTATATAGTTGAAATTAAAATTGGCTAGAAAACCAATCTGTGTAATAATAAAATATATTCATTTTCTAAAAGCCACCCAAGGCAACTTGTAATAATTACTCCGATGTTGCAAAGGATCATAGTTGGCACAGATTAACTCAAAGGCAATTAAATTAAGTGAGCTGACGGCTCCTCTATAAATTGATAAAAGATTATTTATTATTTATTTTAAAAAGTGAGAGCCTTAAATGCATCACGAATATTCTTGTCTCATTATTTGCCTTCTGTCCGAAAGCAATTTTATTAAAGAAAGTAAAGTTGATTTAACAAATATCTGGATCAAATAACAATCCTCTATAATCTATATGAATGCGATTATCACAGTATATATAACAGATCAGCTTAAGCAGTATGTAAACTATATACAAACGTTAGATATAACGCTCGCACACATAAGCAGGTGTCATGCATGTCTCAACGTGCCAAGCGCAGGGCACCCCGACTAAAGGCCCGGTATCCACCAAAGCGGAGAGGAAAGGAGACGAGAGGAGATAAGCGAAGCTGTCAGCTTATTTCCACCGGATCAAAATCATCATCACCTCAATATCTTTAAAAAAAAGGCTGCTTTATCATATACAAACCAATGAATAAAAACATCATATTAATATAATAACAATAAACCATATATCTTGTAACTTGGACCACCGCCTTAAAACCGGAAAGCAGCAATGAGCAAATTCGCCTCTCATTCATTGATTTTATGTTCTCATGGAAGTGACGACTGGCATACGGGCGTTCCCAATATACTATCTATAGATGGAGATAAATTACTACCTTCTACTGTCAATAATCTGCAGCTGTCCCAATATACCCGATAAGTCATTCTTATCGCCTTATATTGGGACGCGTGAATTACAATTATTTCCATACAAACTTCTATCGCTGGTAAGCTATACATCTTCCCATAGACAGACAGCGCGGATAAGATGAGTTACCGTTGATAAGTTTATTGGGACAGAAAAGTCCCGATTACGAAAGTTACGATTTTATCTCAAGTAGGGCACATCCGGAGATAGACTGAATATTGGGAACGGCTGTTAATGAGAAAATAAAGTTCTTAAAACCGAGATCGAGATCAGATCTCTCCGCTTGATCCGCTTCCACCGAAGCTAAGTGGAGAGGAGATGTGGAAATAGCGAAATCTGATTGGTTATCAAAATATATCTCGCTTTGGTGGATATCGGGCCTACCAGCACTCCGACTTCTGCTCATTGGCCTTGTTAATAATAATAATCTTTATTTGCATTAGAATAAGGACAGTTTTACAATCGGTCTTATTTTATTTAGATTACGTTTCTCTTATTCTACCTACAAGGCATGCAAATATATGTAGTATAAACTTTTATTTTATACAAAATTGAACCTTACCATTAAGTATTATAAACTAAGCAAAACAATTATAATTCTAATAAAACAGTAATATTCATGTCAAATTATTATGTAAATTTTCCTTAAATTTAACAGTCATTTATTGAATAAAAACAATTTTTTGTCAGCCATGTTGTTAATATATTCTTAAGATGATTACATGTCATGTCTTTTTAATGGTCAGGTAACTTATTATATATTATTATCGCCATGTAATGAACATTTTCTTGGCAGAGTGTCAATTCACATTTGGGTATAAGTAATTTGTTTGGGTATCGAGTGTTCCTAGAAGAGTGATCTTTCATTTTGGAGAAATATTCCGGGTGTTTATGTACAAATACACACATATCCCCAATATACAAAGAGGTCAGTGTTAATATCATTTTGTTGAGATTTGCGTCTGTGTGCGTGCGTCGTTTCGAACGTAGTCTCCATATTGCTTTAGCGTACATATATACTGTGCTATTAGCATACAGGCTGTTAAATTTTCCGAGACGAGTATATTAACTTAGATTATAACTGCTTTATGCTCGTATTAACATATTTTGCATGATTTATTGTATTATCCGTTTGGAATATATTTGCCTAGTTTCTATATCTGTATATCGTCGTTTATTCACTTTAAAACAGGTTTGCTCTTATTTTTTCTAAGCATAAAATGGCTTGAGGAAATAATTGTACGTAGTTCCTGAAAAACGTTCCAAGCCACAAACAACACATTTTTAAGGAATTCGTGTTTAAAGTTTAATAAATATTATTGTATTCTATACATGTGGGTTGGGCTACTACTTTCGAAGTCATGATGTCATTTAGAGAGTGACAATAGGGCTGCCATTTTTTGTCAGTCCGTTAATATAATCACGTGACCAGTTTTGTGTTCTTAACTCAATGTCGACGTGATTGTGGTTTGGAACGTTTTTCTGGAATTGTAATACATATTATAACACAGATTAAAAGATAAACCTGCATCGATTAAAGACGACATTATCTAATTGGCGGTCCTTGTAGTTTTTATGTTTTTATTTTCCTTAATATTACCGTAACAGTGCATGAGGTGATACTCCGACAGGCGCCAGGTGACAACAAGGAGCCAGACAACGGCTGCGCGTGTTAATATTGTATTTATAAACAGTATGTGTATTGTTGTGTTATATTTTGTACTGTAGCATTTTGCATCCGTTTATGCTTGTTTATAAAAATACACTCTGTATATGGACTAGAGATTCTACAGATGTTTAAATAAAAAACAAGATATGTATAGTAAATTTAGCGTATTCTAATTATCTTAATACGCGCTGTAACTACTCATTTTACGGCCGATTTCTATATGCAATCGCAATCCTAAATTGGCGATATGAGATTGACATTCTAATTTTTGCGCTTTTGACATTTCAATAACCGTTCTGTGGAACGTTTTAATAATCTGTGTCAGCCGAGCGGAACTCTAAGAAAAAAGCGATTGAAATAAAAATGATACGTGCAGAGATTGATATATTGACAGATAACGGCTATAATCTTGTAAAAAACGGAGATAGACGAAATACACTACGACTTAAGCAACTGTTCGCTTTCAAACTCAACCGGATTATAACTTCGTCGCCAATCGCCATACTGTAATTACTACTATTTCAAACTTATCTCAAATCACTGCACGTTTCAAAGTAAATTAAATTTAAATTTTTACTTAGGCAGCCTCTTATTACGTAGTATTTACATCCTCTTTGTTGTGTCTTTGTATAAATGTGATATTAGCGTTTTCTAGTTATTTGGTTTTGGAAATTAAGATTGACATTTTGAAATACAGATTTAGTATCAATTGACAGATGACATAAAAACTGAATTCTATATAATTTTAAATTGGGGATCAAATATTGAAATCGGCCATACCATATAATTAAAATAATATAGTAACAATCTCTTTTAAACGTTGTTTATTGTATTAATATTATATTAAACTTTTCAACTTTTGTAAAACCATTCATCGAAAATAAGTTTTTTAAAACACACGTGTTTATCCACCATGCGTTTTTAGTGTATTTGATGGCGATGTAACGGCGCTTGGTTACTTTTTAACTTTGGAACGATTGATTTTAACTATAAAATATGTCGTTCATTATAATAACAATCTGCATAAAGGTTTTTCTTTTTGTATAAAACAGACATTCCAAAATCAAAATATTTATTTGGTTACTACTACATACCAGATTTTGTGAAAATATTTTTTTTAAATTCAAGATTCCTATTGCAATAATGTGTTTAAGTAACTGTACACTGAAAGTAAACACATAAAACTGGTTAATGTTTATTGATTAAATTTACATAGTTCTACCAAAAACCCGAAAAAAATTTAAACTCTAGATCAGCCTTAGTGATATTAGACATTAATCCTATTTACGCTTTGAAGTTGTGTAGATAAAGCATTATCTTAAGCACTCTTTTAGTGTGCATATCCCTTTATTATATACCGTCCTGTGACCCTCAAAATTGGTATACTTTCCATCAAATGAGCCACTTCCTCTTCCATTTAGATAAAATAACTATAACTATGGAACTCGTACAAGCTGTGGAAAATTGACGTGTTATAGAACTGTCAATGTCAATATCACTTATGTGATTTGATATTTTATGATAATTTCATATTATACAGCATTATTTCTGTCAACATACAGTAACTGTCACTAAAGCCACACGTATTCACCGCGATTTCCGATTTCGGTCGTCTTTGCCTTGTCTATGACCAACGACGCGTTCACAATCACATTGACTATTTTTAATATAAATACTATAGAACGTTCTAAAGGCAAGAAAGTTATAATGGAGTATACTTGACATTATACACAGCAATTCTTTAAAAATATACTTAATCTATTCAAATCATTGTATTAACATAAAGCAACGATAATTGATCTAATTAATTCATCTTCTTTGTTATGAATCTAATTCTAATTATTTATTGGTGCAGGATAATATGCATCGCAGTAAGAGTTGAGAGATTAATTAAAATTCTACAAATAATGCCAATTAATATAAGAATATGGTATTTTTACACGTCTATTTCTAATGCTCCAAACTGTAGCAGCGCCATCTGTTGCTCACAACGACAAACTACGCTCAAAGCTAATTGGTTTATTTGTAGATTTTTAAAAGACCTATTTTATTTTAACTTGTAGATAGTGTATTGCTTATTTGTATATAGTTGGAAGGATCGAGACCTCTGGAAATGATTTTAATGTATCTGATTTTGTTTAGAACAATCTTTAAAGAAAGTGTTTATAGAGGAGGGTATATTTGAAAAGTATCATATTGCAACGCAACAACCATTATTAACCAAGAATTATTATAAAATGTGTTTATAACATTACATTTTGTCAAATTTTTCTGAGTTTTTCTAAATTGTAGTTTTAGGGCTTAGATACTTTATACATCTACATAGAGTCTCTTGCTGTTAGACAACCGATAAAACAGGCCAGGAATATTAGTTAAGCGTGCGTGAGACGTACTACGTCTTAGAGCGCTTTCGCACTACCCGTAAAAACACGGTCCAGAGTAGTCATAGGAGTTTTCACACTAGATCTGCCTTCTGTCATCTGATTTCTTTCCGTCAACCGTTAGAAATAGTTCTAAGACTACACCGGACCGTGTTTTCACGGGCACGGATCGGATTCGGATCGGACATAGTGCGACAGCGCTCTTACACTCGCGAATTGTATGAATGAAACTTTGTGTTAGTATGCGTGAATTGCTCAAAATAGAGGGTAGTTCTAAAATTCAATTTTGTTAGTTTTCCAAGCTGTGATAGTCTATCTAGACGTATAAATAATCTAATTTTTAGGTTCATTCAGCCCTAGATATCGCAAGGATAAAAGTAAATTCAAATCTTAAAATAATAATAGTTTTATAAATCATAATCATTTTGAGATGTCTCGAGCCTTACATATGTTAGTATTATTTATTCTAGTGTTTAAGTTGTCTTATGAAAGTAATCGATTTCATGTATAAATTTATTTGCAACCTAGTTAGTTTTTTTTATTGAATTGTGTAAATGAAATTAATAGTTATTGCAGAATAACTTCATTGATTATGATACTGAGTGTTTAACAAATGTCATATTGTGTACAATATTCTAAGATCAAACACATCGTGATTATTATAAAAAAATGAATTACCGAAAGCGTAATTGTGAAAATTTATTGAATAAAGTTCCTTTCTTTTCATTATAATAGTTTCTGCCTCAATTCTAGGTAAGAAGTATGAAATGGTAAAATGAAATATATTATATTTGCGGCTGAGTTTATTTATAAAACATTTGACCAAAATACTCCGTTTTACAAATTAGGCAGCTCATTTAGACCTCTTCGGCTGGAGGTTTTATTTAACATGTAGCCTTTAAAAATTCCTATTTAATAAATTGTAAATATCATCTTTAATTAATGTTTGCCAACACCTGGCTAGCACTTCCTGCATTTAAGCTCAGATTCATGCATGTCGTATTACAAGCAATTGTAGATAATGAAATGAATTAATTTATTTTGTAATTTTATTGTATGTAGGTACCTAATTGATTCGCATTTAATAAATATGATATTGACAACCTTTGTACATAACCATAACTTGCGCTGTTTTGAATAAAAAATATAACAACAGGTATGTGTTTTATTAGATGTTATTGTAAATGACATCGCTTATACAAATGTCTCCCGGCTGTGTAGGTAGACGCAGAGAGATATGGACCAGACATCTCTCTGGTTTACTACACTCGCACCAACTGTTCCCAAATTACAAGAAAATGCTTAGAGAATTTTAAGGCTGCATCGGAGCGGAGAGCTATGCAAATATTAATGAGAATGATTTGATAAAATCTTTGCTTCGCTGAAGTAGACAAGGATTGTTTCAAAATTTATGCATTTAAAAGCGAAAAGCGGAAGATTAGCAAAGAAACGAAATACAGAGCCGGGAGACGGAAAATGAAACTCAGCCTCGCTCCGCACAGTCCGCAACTCCGCTCCGCCTCGCTGGCTGACTACGTTTAAACTTACAGTCCGCTACTCCGCCCCGCATAACTACTTCGTTCAGCGTAGGGCTGCCAAATGATAATTTGATAAAGAGGGCTGATGGGTCTATAAAGGAGGTATTTTGTAGAAAAAAATAGGACATTTACAATTAAACGAATTTTTCACATTATTTTAATCGTATTTTAGCTGTTTTAGTCAGCTGCCAATTTTTGCAAGACGTTCATGGTTTTTCACAAATAATTATGAAAATCTTCACACGTCATGTTTTTGAAGATGTCGTGTGTAAGAATTTAAAGATTTAACTGATTTCTCTCTCACACTCTTTCCACATTTGCGTTATGTGCCCTCATACAAAAATAAAACAAGCTCGTGCAACTTTAAATCATGATATTATGCTTTATAACTTTCTGATTTCTGAAGGAATGAAATCAGGTTTCAAAATACCAAAAAGCTGGACTACAGTAGGTTAGGGAGGACGGGTTGAAAAAACATGGAGAAATAGGACTTGATCTCCTAAGCTCATGCTTTTTGCATGCAGACCTCATGGTCTTTAAAGTACCACTGTAGAAAATAAATGAAAAACGTAGAAAGTAGATACTAATTTAAGGAAGTTATACTTGAATGAGCCAAACTTCTAATAGTTTAATTACATGCTTTCTTACGGCCGTTTGCAATAACGTATCTCTAGTTACGGATACATTGCTGTCACCGTTTAATGACAAGATGTTATCTATCCATAGTTATAGTCCAATGCTTTATGTCGATAGGTTATTGAAATGTATGTAAGCTAAAAGGATAGATTTGTCTACCTCTAGTAAGTTAAACTACGGATAGATAGGTTATTGAAAACGGCCGTAAGATGACTGTGTCCAAGTTCACTAGAATCGTATGCCGTCGACCGGGTGCACTTCGGTCACATGCTTACAATATTCGAGTAGCGTCCTAGTATTCATTCGAGCTAGTTAGCTGTCCCGACAGACAAAAAATGCTGTTCTGTCAAAAGAAAAAAATGATTTATTCGGGTAGAAAAAATGATGTAGTCTAAATCCATCGGAAATGTGTAATCTAATTTAATTAGTTAAAAATGAAACAAAAACATATATCTGAATGATCATACCCATCAACTACCTTTTTTAAAGTATTAAGATGCCATGAAGATATACATTTGCCATCGCGGGCTATTCTGTAGACCTATATAACACAATTAGATACACAATTCCACCATACATTAATTTGTTAAAATATCTCAAAGAGTTAAGACAGCGTTTTCGTTGAAAGCTCCCAGACCTGTTTAGTAAGAGTAAGAGCTGTTTAACCTGATTCCTGCCGCCGAATTCCACCTTCGCACGACTCGCTACAAGTTAGGATATCATCCCCACCATCTGGATGTGTGGCGGTCCTCTACAGTGCGGTTTTCAAGGAGCTTTCTTCCACGTACTACAAAGCTGTGGAATGAGCTTCCTTGTGCGGTGTTTCCGGGAGGATACGACATGGGTACCTTCAAAAAAAGCGCGTACACCTTCCTTAAAGGCCGGCAACGCTCTTGTGATTCCTCTGGTGTTGCAAGAGAATGTGGGCGGCGGTGATCACTTAACACCAGGTGACCGGTACGCTCGTTTGTCCTCCTATTCCATAAAAAAAAAATTAAAACCTTTTTCGAGAACCACGCTATCATCCTATCCATTGGTGTAAAGAGCATGAAAATCAATGCAATAGTTTTTGAATTTCTCCTTATTAGATTAGCTACCGGCCAATAAAAGTCCCGTCAAAATCGGTCCAGCCATTTCAGAGATTAGCCGAAACAAACAGCAAAAATGATAAAAAATGGTATTTTGGTGTATGTACCGTATATATATTCATGTATACATTTAGTAAAAAACGGTTATTTCAATATTACAAACAGACACTCCAATTATATATAAAATGTGCAATAATTTCCGTGACCAGTAAACAGCTGTGGACCTACAGACCCAGTCGCCGATGGGCTCGGAGCAAGAAGGTAACGAGAGCGGCTGCGTCTGTTGAACCCCACCCCACCATCACGACACCCCGCACCGCTTGCTGCTACGTCGTCGCCTGCAGTGATCGTTGTCGCAGCTCACCTCCGATGTTGAGTTTTAGGTGTTAATTTGATTAAAAAATATCATGATACCAGAGTTTTGTAAACGAAATTGATCTGAACATGCCACCAGATTGGAACAGGAGGTCTATTACCAAAATCGAAAGCCGAAATTTCGGTCCGAAACGAAAGAACGACGAACTTCGAATTAAATCCTTTTACCAAAGTACCGAAAAGTGCGGATGGATTTCGTTTCGGAACCACATTACAATAACAACCAAATTACAATAAAAAGTGAAGTAAGTAGTAGTTACCATCATAATAATGTCAAACAATGGAATGTAAATGTCTAGTGAATTTGGGAATAAGGTAAACGAAAGACGAAATGTCTAATAGCGTACTTCGTATCGACCTTCGGGTCGGAAACACTTTCGTAATAGGAAAATGTACGATCCGTAAACCGAAACTTCGTATTTCGATTTTGGTAATAGGGCGGGGACGGAACCATATCTAAACGTCGCGTCTGTGTGACGTCAGTAGGTCATGGTAGATACAGTCAACAAGTAATAATTACATTTATTTCAAAGAATTATTTGTTTATTATTTAATGATTAATATATCAATATCTATCAGCATCTCTATGAGCTTGAACTTCATATTGTTATGTATTATTATAGGTTTTTTAAAATATCATTTAATATGCAGCTTATAATGATAGGTAACGGAATTGATCTTTGAAGTATCTGCCTGGTTCTGACGTCACTAAGATGGCGGCTCATCCCTGTAGCAAATTGCGGTTATGTTATATGGATGTTATTATTTTTTTTTAATTTGCGCGCATAATAGAGTGGATGCGCGCGGGTACTTTTCAGTATTTTGTTAATGCCAACCATTTTATAAATTTTTCCATAGAAAATTATTTAATTATTTTTTGTAGTCGGGTGATAATCCTCAATTTTTTACTACTTACCGAGCTAAATGAATGACTATATCTTATTGCGATAATATAATGGTTGAAATTCCATTGGTGGATTGCATGGATGTTTTTTTATGAATTACATTTAATTAAGTCCAAGTTGAATTTTTAATTCGCAATGCGCCATGTGTTTTAAATTTCTATGTGATCAGCTAGTCAATTCCACCACAGTGTGTTTTAGACGAGTAAAATATTTCACGTTTATAAAGAGTTATTTTCGCAAGAATAAATGATGCTTCTTAAAAAAATAAATGGAGTGGCCAGCGCTAACAGCTATACAGCCCTCGTCATACAATTGAATATAAAGAGAAAATAAAAATATAAAATAAGAAAATAGGTGCGTTTGATGTATTCCATGCTTAAATGTTGTAACGCACAATCATTGTTTGTATGCATATAACTGAAATTATTTAAAATAATTTGTAATTTTTAAAATAATATTCCTCACTTCTGGGAATAATTATATAAATTAAAACACTTGGACGGAACCCGATTGCTCACGGGTTCGAGTCCCGCATCGTTCATAAATTTTGGCTACAAATTGTGAAACTATTTTCCTTTATTTAACTTTATATCAACATTCATATTCAAATTATCAAGGATCAGCACGTATTTCGGATTAAATTATGAAATAATTGACGATTTTTTTATAAGCTAGAGAGAATTCATAATTTAACAGACATTCTGAAACATGAATTAAAGTAAACTTACGTGTATTTACTATGTTTATTAAACGTTTATTTTACACCAAATGGCAAGGGGTTTTGAAGACCTTAATATTTAAGGTACTCGGATTGTTATTTCTATTACAATATATACTTAACTACTTTATGACCTATCATAAATATAGGAAAGTAACAAAAATGTAAGCCTAATTTTATAATTTATTTCTACTCAGTATTGTTAAACATAATCAAAGGTAAGTAATTTATGAGGTTATATTTAATTTTGTATCAATATACCACATGAGTATGGTTTTATCGATAAATCACTACAAGTTTCGGTTTTGTATTTCATCTAACACTGTTTCAGCCTAACCTTCGCATATAAATTGCAATGTAATTAAACATTTATGGAATGTAATTCTTAAATTAATTTTCAGTTAAGTCTCAATAAAAAAAGACCTATAAAGGCTATGTAATTATCATGCGGTGAGTACTGTTTTAATAAAAGTAATGTTAAATAAGGATTACCTATATTATGACCTACATAGCGTATATAATTACCGGTATTATATCAAATACCGATCACTGAACGATTAGCGATAAAATCATACTCGTGAACCAGAGTCGACAGGCGGGCCTGGTTCATGGATCATTTGGAGAATAGACTGGTGTCGAGTAGAATTGGAGATGTATGATATAAGATTACATCTTAATGTTACTCGTAGAGTAAATGACAGGGCGTTATTGACATACTATTAGCTATTATGAGCTCATCTATGAGCGGCTGAACATAGGCAGAGAATAATTTAGTCTAATGCAGGTGTGGGACAGACGCCTTAAAGTTACGTTTTCAGAAGACTGTAGTGCCATCTGTTAGTTGGCCCGAAAATGAAAGCTTTGTCAGCTGTCACTCGCTTTGAATTCTTTCAACTTTTCTTTATTTGTGTCACTGCCCACTGGTCATAAAATGGCGGCTACTTCTAGTGTTTGCGCATGTATATGTATGTAGCTCTCGTGTTCGATTTTGTATATTTACACTACTAAATCTATCCTTTATGTTCTATGTTGTGACAAAATTAAATAACTAAATCTACAAGCAATTTCAACATGGTAAAAAATTGCAATACCTACATTAAAAAGTAGAGTTAGTTATTTAATTGCGTCACAACATTAAAAATGATTTTATTATTTCGAGCTTATATATAGTTATTTTCCGGGCCAATCTACAGATGGCGCTAGTTTTCAAATAGACAGCTTATAATGAGTAGAGACGGCTCTCTTTTCCCTATATATTATTATACTCTTTGGTCTAATGGCTGTAGCTGTCACTGTCACATGCCTGATTGTCACTGTCAAATGAACGCGACTCCTCAAAGTACTAGCATTTATTATTTTTAATCTATTTTAAGTAGTTAACAGAATTTCGGAGAAAATCAATTTTTACGACATAAAATATGTATGAAGCAACCCGCCCTTGCGGGAAAATATTGCACTAAAATAGATATTCAATTTCGCAAACAATCCGCTGACGCGTGCGATATTCTGTCACCGCTCAATATAGTAACAGATTAAAATATGAGAAACTAAGGCTTCGTCCACAGACAGCCAACGAAACCCAATGAACGATATCCCTTCTCTTTCACTTTGAACACACACATAAAATGATGTAAACAAGTGACTACTTCCAATATAATCCAAAAGAAAAAATTCATAAATTGCCATAAGGTGGACCAATATCACATTAAATTGTCTATCATTTGTGCTATCACTTACAGCATACAATTTATAGATATTATGTATAAGTACATATAGTTTTGATCGAAGTTAGCACCAGGTAGACAAAAATTGAAATAAATCGTAGATTGTAAGTCGTAAAAGGTTATCAAAAATATTAATCACAATTTTTTGGTACACCAAGTATTTCGGTACTTTTTAATTTTTTAAACCTGTTTTTTTCATATATATATATAGAATATATATATATATAGAATATTCAGGTCATTTTAATTGTAAAGGCCGGACCGCATTAGAGCGGCGCTGCGCGTCGCTAGACGGAACTTACCGAATTACAACTGCAGTAGGCGGCAGCTCGCGTCATTTCTATACCAGTTTGCGTGCGAGCAACGTTATAAGAAGAGCGATAATGACGAGGATTTGGTAATTATTTCTTTATTGCGTGGAGAATAAAAGCGAGTGAAAAAATGGATTGCTGAAATAACAAGAAGGTGAATATCACTATTGATTTCCTCGCCTTTTAACACTTATTTCAGAATGTCGATCACAAAATTCTATAAACTTTATAATCAACAGTACGCATACCGAAGCGACGCGGCACTTGTTATTATTGGCAAAATATTATTTCGGAGGTGGAGGCATGTATTCCGCGACGCGCAGTGACGCACAGTGCAGCGCCGCTCTAATGCGACAGCCACCATAGAAAATAATTGCAATAATATTTCGATGTGCAGCGCTGCGCGCCGCGTTAATGCGGGTTTGCCTTTAGGCTTGTGACTACGCCCGTCTCATGTGATATTATAATAATCTGCATTCTTCTAAGACATTCAAAGTCTGATAATGTATTAGGACGGTTCTAAGATTTTTCAAGTTGCATAAAACATAAATATGACTTTTATATAGAAAAAATCAGTTGTCAGTGTCAGTAAGTCGTAATCAATTTTGGCGAGACGAAATAACCACAGCCTACCTGAGTATGTAAATACTTGGAACACTTTTGATTAGACTGAGTAAGGTATGGAATTAACATAAAAGATCTCGTGTAAAACGCTAGAATGGCTAGTTTCTTCCCCAGTGATAACTGAAAATTGATTACGTGTTTAATTTTAAGTAGTACTTATGATATCGTTAAAGGTAAAGTGAAAGGTCAGCCTGATTTGTGAAACTCAAATATCTACCACACATACCTGCCTGCAATTTTTTGCTCGACACGGTTACATTTTACTATCTGGATCTCGCTGGAATGTGACGCCCCCTCCCGTGCACCTTTCACCCCGTCCTGTTGCGTCAGTACGGTTTGCAGTTAAATTACAGTTAGGAATTATTTTTTCGTGCTATCACTGCTTGTTTACATTGTTACGTATGACTCTTGTTGTTAATAGATCTCTAGTTTCTATTGTTCTGTGTCGCTATATACATACCTATACTAGTACTGCTAGAAAAATTAATACATTTTTTACTTAACGCAGATTCTTTCATTAAATTTTGATCATTATAATAATAATAATCAGCATCACAACACATACTTTATATCAATCAATTATACTGACAAAATAAATCGTTTATTTATTAATAATAATATTCTAGTCATGGTTTCTTTTTGCACACCGTAACAAAGCGACGGTGTGACGTCATCAACGTCACCGTAACGGGGTAGTAGACTGACTCCTTGGGGATTTATATTAGGAATATCGTGTGTGGTAGATATTAAAGTATTAGTATCTGTAAGTGGTCTGTTGTATTATTTAAATTCTATAATAGCGTACTCAATTCTAGCAAAGATCTCTTCTCAATCAAGATTTACTCGGCTCACACAGAAACTTTTCACATTTTGAAGTTATACTTCTTTAGGCGCGTTATGAAAAACTGATGAGAGTGAAATTTTAATATGCGCGCGCAACACTGTAACACAAAAGTAACAGCTTGAAATTGCTTGCTAAAATTTTCTGACGTTTGCTTCATTCGTTATTTTTTTTTAGTTTCTTCGTTCATTTTTGCTTCATTAGGCCAAAGAAGTATATCTTCTTGCGTGCATACATACACACACTTTTTTATCATCGCTAGGTACTGGGAATATGATCTTTCTTTTGAAAGTCCTAGATCCTTTTAAAATTGGAATACGTCAGTTCCTAAGCAATAAGCGTCTTTCACCACTACTGCAACATATTTATGCGGTATTCCGTATTCTAAGTACTTTTACGTCGTTCCCTTTTTGTGATAGATGGTTATAATTTCATTTTAGACTAAAAATACCGAAATAAATTAGTTTCTGTGTGAAGTAAGTCTAAAAAACATTAAATTGTGTAGTTTGAATAGCAGTTTCTTCTTATATAAGTATTATTAGTAAATTTTATTGAAATGTTGTAGAAGCCCTTAATTATTGATAATAATGGGACTATTCACGGCCGAAATTTTTGAATAGGGAATATTTCAATGTCAGTATATATGCTATGTACTATTTATTATACTAAATTGATCAACGTTAATTTATTTGTACTTTAATGTATACGTATTATTATATTATAATATATTACGTACTTTCAATTTCGACGTCCAGTTTGACGCATCTTAGGAAGACTACTTTCTAAAATTCGTCAAATGGGCTAGATGCGTCAAGTGACTAGCCAATCAGCGTTGTGTCGCAGTTACGACGGCCTCAGATCGACCAATAAAAAGAGGGCTCACGATTCGTTGTTTACAGCACGATCAAAAAATGTTTATATAATTTTTTAACGGACCATATTTATATTTTTGCGAACGATGACGTACTTCAGTAAGTATCTCCAAGTGTCATACATCTAATTGGTCTTCATATTTTTATCCGTGTCAGTCAATCGCTGTGCTTTGCTCATTTTTCTTCTAATTTTGCCCTGCACTTAGAGTAATTTTTCTATTACTTAAAAAATAATTATTGGGATATAAATAGTGCATAGTACATTTATTAGTATCGAAATTAATAGAAAATTTAATACATTTTGTAGAGTTTTGTACGCAATTAATATTGTAATAACCTTTCGTCATTTTGTGAGAGCAACGTGCTTAGCTTTCAATAGGACATTGTTTTATCATTCCAAATTAGCATAATGTTGTGGTAAATAAACGCATTTGAAATATCAAAAACATTTTATTTATGAGTATGTACCTAACCTTTAAGGCTACACTATGAATGAATACACTAGGTACCTATCCGAATTATTTATTCACAAAATATAAAACAGTGATTCGGATTTTCTGGAGATTAATAGATGGGGTATAGCTGTAGTCCATAGATGTTTTTTTTAATTCTAAGAAGTGGCAGGACTATCTTACGGTGAATTAAACAACCCTGTGATTTACAATCAATTTTCGTAATTAATTCTTGTGAAACTTAAAATTCTGAACAGCATTACGATTACGCTGTCACTTTAACCTGCACTACTCCAAACTGACACACTAAAATAATTAGTTTGAAGACAGAAAAAGGCCACCTAGCCGGTTTCCTTTACCCTCCACTGGTTCTACGACTTTGGATCTTGTCTTTTTTCCCACTCAAGAGTCATATGACTCTCCTCTCTAAGATTCGCAATGTTTTCCTTCTATAGTAGGCATATCAAATGTTTGCCCTACAGTGTACTTTTTTTTTTATAAATTTAGTTAAGCTTTACAAGGATATACTTTTGAAAAAGAATCCTTGTGTAGGTACTATAGTGCTACCGAGATTTCGGTATTGCGGGATCCCGCACCATTTGCCAATCCCGCGAGATGCGGGATTACGGGCGCGGGATTTGCGGGACTGAAAAAAAGCGTGCATGCGATTAAAAATAGGATAATCTGCGTGAATTATTATTCTTAATAACTCAGGTTATTAACTGTTTCGTATTTTCGTGATGTTAATTGATACATCCTTTTAGAATAGAATACAAATTTAAGGGTGTGTACGTGAATGAAAGATTCATTCGCTTACAAGCCCTTAAAAGGAATTCCGCCCAGAAGTGTGGAAGCAGAAAGGGCATTTTCTGGCCAGACAATAGAGTAAAATACGCAGTAGTTTGGCAGACGACAGTTTGGAAATGTTGTATTTCCTTCGCAAACATTTTCAGTTAATATTAAAAGCTGAAAAACTTAATAATTAAGTAATAATTTATCAGTTTAAAATGTGTTTTTTTTTGGTTGATTTTGTAATTTTGCGTTGTGTATTTTTTGAAAACGATTTGTTTTGTTTTGCTTTTTATTCAGAATTTGTTATTGTTTTTTTTTTGTGAAAAAAAAACAGTATAATTTGATTGATCTCATTTTAATAGTAATATGAGCGTAAATAACTGTGGAGTTGATAAATTTATTGTTTTAAAATGTGCATATTTTCAATGTGCGGGATCCCGCAAATACCGAGATCCCGCGGGATTGAAAATTCGTAGTCCCGCAAATGCCGAGATTGAATACAGGCCGCGGGATTGGAAGCCCTAGGTACATATTCTTCTCGTAAAAAAGACGTGGGTATAATGAATACTTCCTAGTGTATTTATTAATATATAGATAATATCTAGATATATGTATTAATTAAAACCAAAAAATATATTTAAGTAAAATTATATTTATTTACAAATTATTCAAATTTAATATTAGGTAAATACAAACATACTACGCTCTTTTTAACAAAGTGATGAATAAAATTTAACACAGTTTTCAAATTTAAATTTATTACGCGAGATAATATTTATATTGGTACCTTACGACGTAAGTAAGTGTTTAAAATGTTTATTTTCGTACGCGTTTAAAATGTAACTAAGTATAGTTACAACAGTCAGTGGTATCGCTAGAAAGGTCTAATAAAGATGAGCTGATACTGTTTGTTCTGTATTCTGAGATGTGCGGCTTCAATAAAATGGCACTTTTCAGCCTAGCGAAACTCTAAGAACAAAGCAATACACTCGATTGTATGAAACGTGCAGTCATTGACAGATTGACAGGTGACGGTTGTAATGTTGTTAAAAAGGAGATCCACTACGTTATAAGCAACTGTTCGCTTTCAAACTTAGCCGGATTATACTTCGTCGCCAATCGCTATACTTTAACTACTATTTCAAACTTATGTCAAATGACTGTATGTTTCATACTAAACTAAATTTGAATTTTTACTTAGACAGTCTCGCCTCTTATTACGTAGTATTTACATCCTCTTTGGCGCATTTTAATACGGGCATATAGAACTTTGTATTTAGGAGCATTGATATTTGTACGTAATTAAAAACTAGGTTTATAGATTCAGATGCAATGAGTAACATTGATTGTACTAGAAAATACAATACAAAGTTTAACAACATTTGTACAAATTATAATAGGTACAATAGTAATTAATTATCTTATAATTAGAAATATTTGGAAGCCTTATTAAAAATAAAGGTAACAGTCTTCTTATGTCTCAACTACTAGAATATAATAATTTTTAGGTACGTTTACGTCGATTAGATACCGCATTTGTTTCCATAAAGAACATTGTTTTTGAACATTTTTTATTCATTTTGGTTTGATTTGTTTTGCACGGCTTTTTTCAAACCCGCATCATATTATAAACAAAGTAGTAAACCGAGATAGAGCATCGCATATTTTCCGATTATAAATCTAAATTTCGGCCATTGTGATATTCAATACGAGTTTAAATATGCCTCCATGTTTTAGTCTAGGTTCACAAGTTATTAGGTAGTCTTTCGAATTTATAAGATATTGTCAAAGCTTATGGGCAATTAATTACTTAAATCAAGTATTTTCTCTAGTTTATATCAGATTCTGTTACAAATTTTCGGCCCGCTAATTATTTTACTGATAGATCGCAGCCTGCGCTTGACAACAGCTTTGGACCTCGGTACCAAAAAATTCCCTATTCCGAGTCATTTCAAAACATTAATCAACTCTAGAAGGACAGACAAGTTAATGTTAAATTTATTGGTTTTGACAGCATATAAAGAGAAAAAACAATTATTCATAATACATTTGTTATTCATTGTTAGTAGAGAATTACCAACACGTATCTGAACTAAACTATATTAATACGATATTCATTATGTTAATATGTAATATCATAGGTATATAAGTTTCAATTGTTGAACAATTAAACAGCATTAAACTATTCGTTGTATAATTTTATAATATTGAACAATATGAAATAGGAAAACCTTTGAAAAATTTAATTATCTACGTTTAAAATTAATTTACTTGTCTATCTAAATATTACTTATATGGCACATTTAACTGTACAATTTAAACCCTTTATTTCAATATCATTGTTATACATAGTTTATGTACATGTCTTTTCTTATAAAATAAACTATACTTATATTAATTATTTTCAACTGGATAGTTACAAGCCGTAGATACAGCATACATAGGTATGTTATTAACTTAGATTAAGGATTGGTCTCAGCTGTGCTCCAACTAGATACCGCAGGCGTAGTTCCAAAGTGCGGCAACTAATACTACGCCCAAGTGGGCGTACTGGAGCCAGTCTCGAACAGTGTGTGACATTGACATGCCACATGTTGTTAAAGTTGTGGTAACGTTGCGTAGTAAAACTTTGTAAAAATAATGCTACAAGATATAAGAAAGGCACTGGGATCATGAGTAAGTATTTTGTATTTTATTAATATCAATGTAAAATATCACGAAGCGTATGTTACAAAATTTGAAAGATGCCATTGGGTGTCAAGATGCCACGCACACAAGCGTCTAATAGTTGCCGTAACAAGAAAGCTATTGTTCTTAAGTAGTGCGGTATATAGGCGGAGCGCAGCGGACACCAATGCTCAATCTTTGGTTATTAATTATTATTATATTTCGGTAAGATGCTATGATACTCATAATAAACAAAAAATACACTGTTAATTATAACATTTTATATTTTAACATAACATCGAAATTATTTGGTAGGTAAACGTTGTAGTATAAAGAAAAGTTAAGAAAATGATTGAATCCTTAAATCTCTGTCTTTGAGTTAAAAGAACTAAGAATATATAAAATAACTTATAATAAACATTAAAGAATACAAATTGCAATGCAATTATATTTTCTATTCAATTTTAGACAAAAAATTCAACGAAAAGAGTTCTTCCTTTGTTTAGAACGTGTATAATGTTTTACTTACAGTGCAAGAAACCGCTGTGACGTCACTACACTCATAAAGGTGAGAGCGCACCTAGCGAGTGTCGCGCGATGTTATTACAACGTCATACCGAGCATTTCGTGCCGTACGAAATATTTTAATAATTGCGAACGAAAATTATCGTATCCTTTTACAACCAGGGTAATGCTTCTCACAAAAGAAGTTTCTTTAAAAAAATTCAACTATATCTTCATAAATATGTACATGATTTATTTAAGTATATAATTAGTATTAATTTACATAGTATAAATTATATAAGGTGTATTAACATATTTATTTTTATGTGTAGATATGATGTTACCTGGTATCATTTGCCCATATACTTTGACAAATGAAACTGAAAACAAAATTTTATGAACAATGCGGTACACGAACCCTCGACCTGTCGCGTTTCGTGCGAGCGCTCTTTCCAACTGAGCCAACCGTTCGAGTGACGTATCGTTCATAAAATCTTGTATGCTTTGTTCAACTCTCAGGTTGTGGCTTCATCTACAGGATCTACTTTACAGTTGATAACCTCAACCCCAATATTTGCATATTAGGAAATTGACTTGAGATGTCGCTCTAGCAAAACTAAAGAATTTATTTTTCAGTTTAATTTGTGTAATTAATTAATTCCAGAAGTGGTAATCACTTTAAAAACAGCAAATTGCTTACATATAATTTGGGTCGTAATGTATTACAAAACGGCAAATGGTTGTACAACGTTTATGTATTTTAGATACGGTTTTGATGATGCCTCGAGTGAAATCACTAAAGAGGACACAGTTCACGGCTTCACGATTCACCATTTTGTTGTGTCAATGTCATTGTGCTAATGTCATTTTGTGACGCATCTCAAACGTCAAAGAGCAGCGCAATATTGTGCTGCGAGGCGCGGCGCTAGTAGTGTTCGGGCGGGTGCAGCGGCGAGCGGAATGCACGCGCGTGCGGCCCGTGCGCATGCGCAGTGTGCGTCGTGTGTGCGAGCGTCTGGGCGTAACTGCCGTACGCACTGTCCTCGGACGAGAGCGGTCCGCGCCGGGTGCCCGAGCTGTATAGAGACTCGCGACGATCTTGAACGGCCGCACCTGAAATAGGAATATAAATCATAACTATTTGAAGAATTAATTCTACGATAAAGCAGCAGTGGGGGGCTCCTTTGCACAGGATGCCGGCTAGATTATTGATACTACAAAGATGCCTATTTCTGCCGTGAAGCAGTAATGTGTTCTGGGCAAATGAGACTTAACATCTTATGTCTCAAGGTGACGTGCGCAGTTGTACTGCCGTTCAGAATTTTTGGGATTTTTCAAGAATCCTTAGCGGTACTGCAATGTAATGGGCAGGGCGTATCCAATACCACCAGCTGAACGTCCTGCTCGGCTCGTTTCTTATTTTCATTATAAAAAACTGCTTTTCACCGCCGACTTAGGTACGTCAAAATGTGAAATAAGTACCACCCGCATCACGTTGATGTGCCATCTCAAAAGCCGTTAACGTAACTCTTAGCCTGGTATTGCTGATGTCCATGGGCAGCTGTTTCTTTATTTTACTTTACATCAGGTGTTAATCAGGATTAAACTCTACATAGTCGGCGTTTCGTTTTTATTACATAAGCCAGCAAAATATCAGGTCAAAATACGAAAGTTAGGTCGCAGCCTGGCTATGGCCACAGATTGGCTGTTAGCTTGTTGTTAGTTGGTGCATAGCTGGGCCAGCAGTGAACTATGTAACTGTCGAGTTAGTAAGTCTTTTGTGGGGCGATGTTGATGCTTTTAAAACAAGATCGCAGAAAAAAATTCAAAACAAATGTATTACGAAATTCAAAAGAATTGTTAAAAAACGTTTGTGTGGTAAAGGTTACTATAACATAAATGACTTTTTTAATTATACCCCAGATTGGGAATGGAGCGACCGCCCTCAGGCTATTAAATAATAAGTTTAATGGTACAATATTACTTTGTAGACATATATTTTTGATGAAAAAAAAGCCCACTGAGTTTGTTGCACCCATTCTTCTCAGGTCTGAGGTATTCGTTTTGGAACGACCGAACCTTGCTCGGATTTTTAAGGATGTATAAAACTTAAACAAAAAAACTAATAGGATATCTGGATTCGAACCGGGGTCTTCTGCGTTTCGGATAACGCAATGTCCAATCTGAGCCATTATAGTCTTGTATAAAGCGAAATTTACCTTGAATTCTAATGTTATTGTAGAAGTTTCTCATTAAAACACGGATAAAACTACATTTTTTTAAATTGAAGACTAGATCGATTTATCACTTCCGTAATCCCCTGTATACCAAATTTTATGAAAATCGTTGGAACCGTTTCTGAGATTCAGATTATATATATACACAAGAATTGCTCGTTTAAAGGTATAAGATACTTGAATTTGAACTGTGGTGAGTAACTCACCAGCTGGTCCCGGTCGGATCCCGTTGGCGGCAGGGTACAGTGGCTCCCGCTGCGCGTTGTGCACGTTCTGGTTGACGGAGTGCGGTGGCCGCAGCAACAGGCTCTGCGCCGGAGCCAGGGTCGTGACACCTGCACCCCCCGCACCGCCTGCGCCACTACTCTTGCTGTATACCGACTGGGACCTGTCACAATTATTATATTTTAGACTATCAGCTATAAATACATGATCGGATTTGGTGAGTACTTGGTCTTGTAGCGGACCATATTGGTCCATCGCACATAATTATTTTGTTGAGGCCCGGTTTCCACCAAGGCGGAGAGGAGAGATGATGCGTTTTGATAACCAATCAAACTTCGTTATTTCCACATCTCCTCTCCGCTTAGCTTCGGTGGAAATGGATCAAGTGGAGAGGAGACGAGATGTCTCATTTTTTTTTAATTTAAATTAAAATATAACTTTTATAACATGACGTGTCCCTTGCATTGTTATCAGTTAACTGATTTCGAGCTCTCACAGCTCACATCTTCACTATGCAGAGCTCATATCTCCTCTCTGCTTTGGTGGAAATAACCCGACAGCTTTGCGGCTAGTCTCCTCTCGTCTCCTCTCCGCTCCGATTTGGTGGAAGCCGGATCTTACCGTCCGGACGACAGCCGGCGGACCAATTGATGCGAGGCATCCACCGGACCGTCCGATAGTCCGGCCTTACCAAATCCGATCATGTGTTTAGGCAATTAAATTACAAATAATACCACCGTTCTAGGAAAGTATAAATTATATGGCTAATATGCATTAATGTTAACATTACTTTGAATATCACACATACATCAAGTATTCAGTCATTTAATTTACATACCATTACTATACCACATCCCAGTCGAGCCATAAATACTGTTATAGTTTAAGAACTGATTTTATTATTATTGAATTTAAATTTTGCATTTATTACTTCGATCCTTTCACACTATTTTTCATTTATCGAGTTATTTTATGTTATTATATATTTAATTACAAAATGAAATGTCGTGTTAAAGATGATTTTTTTAATTTAGTTCATTTCAATAATTCTGAATTATTGCAGTGATTTCCCTGCACAAAGCCGGTAATCACTCTCAAGATACATCGAAAGCTTGGTATTAATTAGCCAATTATCGTGTAACGTTAGTACGTCCACAGGATATTCCTCACTTCTGGGATTAATAAAGTTAAATTTGTAACGAAAATTTATGAACGATGCGGAACTAGAAGCCGCGCCTCTCGAGTTCCGTCCGAGCGCTCTTTCAAGTGAGCAAATCATTCGAGTGACGTAGCGTTCGTAAATCTTGGTCTTTTTCAATTCTCAGGTTGTGGCTTTATCTACAGGATCTCCATTACAGTTGATAACCTGCTCAACCCCAATAATTGTTTATTATAATTATCAAAATAAGCAATTAATATAATATTTATATAATATAGTTTTAATATTAGGAAATTGACTTGAGACGGCGTTCTTTCAAATTTAAAGAAATCGTTTAGTCCCGCATCGTTCATTAATTTTGGTTACAAATTTAATTTAATAAAATACTTCCTTCCTCTGTCGAAGAACATAAAAGATCAGGTCGATAGAATTATAAATACTGTCAAGCCACTGAACCCTATAAAGAAACAGGAAATTTTTCAAGAGAAATAAAGATTCTTGTTACAACTCCTTCGCGTATCATTAAACAAGATCTAAGGCTCAGTGTTTGTTATTGTTAAATCAATTCGTACAATTAAAAAGAGTGGATTTGAGATTGCTCTCCTGGTAAACGTGAGAGGCTTAGAAATATCGTCTTAAGGCGCTGTATCCCAAGAAATCGACAAATAGCGTATAATTGAAACTATTTGTTGACGATTTATATAAAGCTAATATTTTTATACAAATATTACATGACAAGAAATCTCATTACTTCATTTCTTATCTAATTTTTATAGACAGTGCGAAAAATCTCCAAAATACCCCTAACTTTTACAGTTGCAGCCATGCTAATCATTCAATCTAGATAAAAATTGTACAAAATTTATTAATTGTACACCAATACTATTTAACATGACATAGTTTTGTTAATAAAATTGTATTATGTATGTAATTAATCAAAAATGCTTCTAATTCTGAATTAAAACTATGGTGATATTGTGCGAGAGAGGTAACTTAGCTCCGCTCGATTCCTAAAGGCCGTTGGCTCGGTCCCCAGCCTTAATTGATAAAATATTTTTACAACAAGCAATATAAAAACAAGTGGTCGGAAAACTACAGCTGTCTCTTTATTGCTACTGATTGCTTCAGTCATTGTTTGTCATTTTGGTAAAAAATTATTAGACTTCAGGACAAGAGAATCAAAAGATCTTGAATCATGATTCAAGATCTTTTGATTCTCTTTTTATAGAGATTGCTCTATAAACATTTTTATATGGGTCATGGTCTTTCTACAAGACTATAATTACCGATCACAAGATTCGAGATATCCAAGCCTAGCTCGTAAGAGGATTTCGATTTGAAGCAACGTTGTGGATAAAATCCGAATAAAAAGATAAGAGCTGGATGCCCTCACCTAATTAAATAAAACACTTGTAGAGGATTAAAACGCGGGTAATTGTTACTGTGCTTTTATATTAGATTTTTGCGTAAAAGTTACATTTTTATTATTATTTTAGTTAGCCCGACGTTTTAAGAGATCTGAACCTTTTCAACTAAAATTATTGGTCAGTTTTTGAATACCTCTTTAATTAGACGAAAGTATAAGAATACTTGATAAATCCGTAAAAGAGTATTTTACCAATTCTGCAAATTATCAAAGCCAATGGTGGTCATTTGATTTTTTTTTATTCCATGATTCCAATAAATATTTTTTTTAAATTGCCAGAATTATTTCAACCTTTAACTGTACTTATGACCGGACTTCTTATCTGGTACTTATATATTATTATTATTCTACTTATTTCTACTATTTTTTACTCTAATGTTTATAGCTAAAGACCTATTTTGTGAGAGCTACTTTGTATCTACTAATAATAACTAGATGGATAGTGAACAACTAAATATGAATAAGATTTTTTCCGTAAACAGACTATAGCATCCGTTTCTGTAACAATTCTATAAATTTATTTTAATTTTGATTCGATCATGCAAGTTAATGTAAAACTAACTAATTACAACATAAATTAAATCAAATGTTTAGGTATTTCTTTTCACACATCCGAATATCAAAATCTAAACAGAAAACGATGATAAACAAGTTGTTACAAGTCTAATTCGATCTATTTTCTATTCTGTAATTATTCTTACGACTGTTCCCAAGTTCTTCAATTAGAACGTACAACAGTTGACCGAGATCTTTATTATATTTTGTACCTAATCATATCCCAGACGTTTGCTGAAAATGATGTAAGGCGTACTAAATTATTTATTCGAAGAGGGTGGCTATTTCTCTAGTCTTGATGAATGATGATATTGAAAAGGAGGACATACGAGCGTACGGGTGTTAAGTGATCACTGCCGACCACATTCTCTTGCAACACCAGAGGAATCACAAGACCGTTGCCGGTCCTTAAGGAAGGTGTACGCGCTTTTTTGAAGGTACCCATGTCGTATCGTCCCGGAAACCCTGCAAAAGGAAGTTCATTCCACAGCTTTGTAGTACTCGTACGGGAGGAAAGCTCCTTCAAAATCGCACTACGGAAGACCGCCACACATTCAGATGGTATTTATATTATATTTATATTAGTCTTTACGGATTGAATATATCATTCGGAACAGTCATAAGAGTTGTCAATACAGCTTTCACTGGTATATATGAAAGATAAGATTCTATTTAGTTCTATTGGTCTAGCAATCTCAATAGTGAAAGGTACGTTACGTATCGTCCGACATGAATTACATTTGACAGGAGGTTCCGTCAGACCTGTGCAGCGTGTGCCTGGCTGGCGGTGGTGACCGGCAGTACAGCGACTTGCTGCCGGAGTACAGAGGCTCGCTGGTCTCAGGACCCGGTCGAGGCGCGGTGGCCGAGCAGTACGTGGAAGCATGGCGGTAGTGGTGGCTCGGGAACGCCGGCTTGTCTAAGTCGTCCAGGTCTCGCGGCGATGATGCCCTCGTGGAATTTCCTCGAGGTTTCCGTGAGGCCCATTCGTGAAGCAGCCCGCTGGCGACACCTCCACCCAGCCCGCCGACCCAGCAGACCCAGTGACTCTCCCAGCGTGATAGCACGAACGATGGTCCCAGCGACCTTGCTGGGTTTAGTGAAGGCATCTGTAAACCATTGATTATTTATGACTTAAATCATTTATACGTCTAGATAGACTAGATGTGAAAACATCGAAAATTAATTTTGAATTAACCTCTATTTTCAGTACCTAATCCAAGCACACTAATCCAAAGTGTCGTACAAATCGCATACACAAATCTAATATTCCTGGTCTCTTTTTATCGGTTGTCTAACAGCAAGAGAATCTATCTAGACCTATACATTTTCTAAGATTAATGATTTTCAACTTTTATACAATCCGTAGTTGACATTTCGACGCAGTTACACAAATCATGATATGGCAGGATCATGATTTGTGTCTCATGTGATCAGTCAAAAAGCATGGATAATTATTAGGTCATATTATTCAAGTCATTAAAATTGTTGATATATTTTCATATTCAAGCCACGGACTAGTAAAAAATAAGGACTCCGTGTCACCTTACACAACAGTGTAGCACCAAAACAAGCCGATTAACGTGTAAATACATAGCCCCACGCACACACTTACACTACTACAGGCCGATAGGCGGCCATTATGAGAATTGTCATCGTCTGTGACAGATCAGTTTGCGTCTCAATAAAATATTTTAAAAATGCCGTCGTGCGTTGTGAAAAAGTGTAAAAACGATACTTTATAAGTATTTGTGACCATATATGATTATTTAAGGGATAAAAAATTGTGTAACTAGTGTCCCCCGTAACCGCACACACACTAGCATAACGGTGCTTCACATGCTAATATCACGGCACGGAGTCCTTCTTTTTTTACTCGTCGTGAGAAACTACATTATGTTATTGAATATTGTTTATATTATATATAATTTATTGTATATTCTACATTAGTTGTGCAATGGAATAGTTGAGACAAGAAAGTAGAGGCGTCCTCACTGAGACAACAAACAATTAATTGTATCAAAGTTATTAGTGCAGTCACAGACAATATGCTTACAAAAGCACTTTTATAACAATGAGAATAGAACAAAGATATGTTTTTCTAAATATCTTTTAATAGCGAATGAATTGTGTATTATATTGCGTAGCAGTGAACGCAATTTTGCCACATAAATTATTTATAGAGTTAACAGTTTCTTGAATATTGCAACATTACTTTATATGTCTACAATAAAAGATTATTTCTAAAACAAACGTAGCCTAAGTTACTCCTTAATTCATCAGCTACCTGCTAATAAAAGTCGCGTCAAAATCGATCGAGCCATTTCAGAGATTAGCTGGAACAAATAGACAGCCAGACAGACAAAAATTGTAAAAAATGTTATACCGTATGTATTTTATACAAGTAGTAAAAAACGGTTATTTCAATATTACAAACAGACACTCCAATTTTATTTATATATAAAGATGTGTAGGTAATATTAAAAATGCGAAAATTTTCATCGTTTATAAATCATATTATGTTAAGTGTTAACGTAAACTTGTTATGCCTACTACTCGGTTAAGTCGAGTTAGTAAGACACGATAGCATAATAATACATTCTATTGTAATAAACTAAATAATAATAAACAATGTCTGTCGGGACAGCTAGTATAGGATATATAGGATATACACAAGTCTATGATTAAACTATGTAACCTTAATACTTGTTATGTGTATTTATAGCGCTCGCTTGTAAGCTTTTGATATCAAAGGGAACCCCGAGATGCCACAGCGTCTCGCTATAGCAAACAGTCTGTCCTCTTGTTAACCAGAAGAGATCCCGATCAACCCGATATTCAAAGAGACAATTACCAATACAAGTTCACACGAAACACGTCCATAATACAATACCCGTAAGTATCATTTTAACTAATATCTGCAAATTTTACGCAATATTTAAAGTTTATACTGGGGCGGAAACGACAGAGCGACAAAAACTATCTTCAATGAAAGCACGGCAATTACTCCACGGCAATACAATGGCCGTAAGCTGCGGCTGCATCGCGGAAGCCATATTCAAATGTTATCCAGGCCACACCATATTAGGTATTTAAATTATAAATAATACTTTATTCAAACAAAACAAATCTTATAACTATATTTACAATACTATGACTACATAGAATCGAAACTATCATTACTTGGAAGCGTATCAAGAATACTGGCAGCATTTCCACGTTGGATAGCAAGGCTGATCCGTTAACCGAAATAGCTGCCAGCGCTTGGGTTGCCAGTAGCCTTATTGAGGCGCGAAGATAGTACTTTGTACATTCTTGGGCCCCACGGGCCAAGTGTCAACACCAAACGGCTTTAAATTATTAAATTGACCTACTATATTATATTACGGATACGAATCCACGCGTCTTGGAATACGCTCAAGTGCTTTAGCCACTCAGTCAGCCGTTTATTTAAATATACATAAGTATCAAAACAGAAAGAAAATAATGATAAAAAAAGTGTGTGTGTACTTATGTATGCACGCAAGTCTCATCATTTTTTGATAACGCGGCTAAAGAAGTATAACTTCAAAAATGTTTAGATTTGATACAATCTAAGTTACGGCCCTAAAAGATAAGGACACTACATTATGCATACAACACGGTAAATAAAAATACGGCTGGTTAAACGTATGGCAGGCAAATGTTTCAGCGCGTGGAGACAAAATATATTTTACAAATTATGCTTATTAGAAAAACAACTGTTACTTGAATTTAAATTTCCTGCCAGAATACCCCGACATCTATGTGATTTGTTTAAGCCAAGTATCTGTAAAACCAATCTAGAACGTGATTCACCTGTGGCATCATTTTCATCGATATAATGACTACCTATACAAAAAAAAGTCCAAATATCGACATTAATTTTGACAGTCTTAACAACTTTAAATTAAAGCTCATAAAGTGTGACCTATCTACAGCCTCAGAATATAAAAGTAAGTATTTATAAAAGTCTTGAATGATAAATTGGTTGGAATATTGCATTCATTGAACTGTTATTAATATAAATAATACGTAATTTACTAATTTAAACAATATTTTTCTAGATTCTTATGTTCGTGATCCATTAAATAAACAAATAAATATTTATAAGAGGCCTTTATTTTTATTTCTAATAGAAACTACATTATGTTATTGAAACTAAAGTTGGTTTGAGTCCGTATAAACTGAACTTTCCTTTCGCCTTTACATAACATACTGTCCAAATCATAATTTTAATTGGTCTATGTCCTAACCTTAAAATTTTATGAATTTCTTATTCCAACTACTTAGTTGTCTTATAATATCAGTTTTAAAATCTAACTTACGAATAGGTATTGTGAACACGTACCTATCAATTCAAGAAACAAAAAACTAACGTAATTAAACGTATTTAAAACAAGAAAACTAATGTGGGAGGCTTCTTTGCACAGGATGCCGGCTAGATTATGGGTACCACAACGGCACCTATTTCTGCCGTGAAGCAGTAATGTGTAAACATTACTGTGTTTCGTTCTGAAGGGCGCCGTAGCTAGTGAAATTACTGGGCAAATGAGACCTAACAACTTATGTCTCAAGGTGACGAGCGCAATTGTACTGCCGCTAAGAATATTTGGGCTTTTCAAGAATCCTGAGCGGCACTACGTTCTAATGAGTAGGGCGTACAAATTAGTTAATTACCATCAGCTGAATGTCCTGCTCGTCTCGTCCCTTATTTTCATAAAAAAAAATTAAACAAGAAAACTAATAAAAAGGATATCGAGAGATAACATGTTTCATTCCCCACTTCACCATCGACAAATTGAGATCCTGCTCTTTTTTTAAAGTAGGTTAAAAATACGTAATATTTCGATACAAAGAGCAGGTAAGGACAACGTTTCTCAACATTACACATTGTATCGAGAATGTCGCAATGGCCAATCCCTAGCGCATTGTTCGCGTGAGCATCTGTCCGCTAAGGATTCACCAACAAAAGGCAGGTACCAGCTATTGTGGAGATATAAAGAACTTCTCTATAGCCAGGAGACGTCGCCAATAAGCGCAGATGTACCGTATCAATGCCTCGTCTATTTATACAAAGACTTTAAGAACAATGGAGAACTACGAGTATAATATAAGACACGGGGCTAAGAAATCACTAATTTGTGCCACGGTACATCTCACGTAGGTCTGTACACATTATTGAACTTAATAAATGTTCTTTTTGAACAGATTTTTTATTTATTTATCGAAATACATATTTTACAAAATGTGAACAAATAACATACCTTGTATAAACCACAGAGGTTTGACCTCAATGCATTATCTTAGTTTACGCCTTATTTTATTTTTTTACAAAATAAATATAATCTTAACATTAAATTCTATACCTTTATATAATTATTAATATCTATAGAAAGTAACAATCGGCTACAAGTACATTACTTACATACTCATAACTACAAGAAATCAACTACAGATAATATTATGTACCTTACTAATATTTATTTCAACTCGGAAACCATCTCCGAAGCAACCAAAAAACAGATATTACGACTATAGTTACAATATTTGACAGTGATTTAATTAAATTAATCTTTTATTATGTAGTAAACAAAGAAAAAACAGTTTATATCTGCCTACTCTATAATGGCACTCTAAGAGAGAAGAAACCGCGCAAAAAAGTGTGAAGACCATTGTCAGCTGAGCAAAACAGCCGTAGTTCATAGGTTTTCTGGCGAAAGTGGACTATATGAAAGCAAATAGGAAGTGACCTGATGAAGCTGCACTGCCGGCGACACTTAATCCGGCCCTTGTTTGGTTGTTAATTTTATTTAATGTTTATTTAATTTTATTATTTAAGTAATTTTACGTTATGTGGGGATTGATGCATCTACTGTATTGTACTTTAAGTATGTAGTCAAGAACTATAACTATGTTTTTACTTATTAATTAATTACTTTTTTGACTTACTCGTGTAAAGCATTTAGTAATTGGCGTTTGTGTATTTTTTGCATCACTTTGCATATATTGTAATTGAAAATATGATTTGTAAAATTAAATTGAAAATAAGAACTTATAATACCATTCTGTTTTGAAAAGAGCAACCCTTCGAGAGTTTCATGCTGGTTCTTGTCTGAGGAAATCTGCATTCAACGAGCTGTATGAAAAATGACATATTTCAATTAATGCAATCTACCTATAACTATTTTTGATTTGATTTGTTTGTAGTCCAAATTGGTTCAGGTGGTTTTTCTCACTATTTCACAATTAGTTTCGCGGTTTCCAGTATTATTTTAATGTAAGGTACTATTATAGTAATGAGGTAGTTACCGAGACGAAGCTAGCGGCGCAGTAGGCAGCTCCGAGCAACGCTGGTGCAGCGCCTGTCCAGCGACGCTCCATGGCCGCGAAGTACGTGGCGGAGACCAGCCCCGACAGCACCAGCTCGGCACCCAGTCGCTCCCACGCAGCGCCTCCCGCACCCCCCGCTAGCGACGCAGACAGACCACCTGCGTACCCGGGCACAGACACCCTGCAACACAAACAAATTAATGAGCATCTCATTTACTAGGGGTTATGAGGTTTATGTGTGTTATTCCCATATTTTTGTATGCTGCAGAGACGTGGACGTTGCGACAATCCGAGAAAAAGAAAATTGATGCTCTGGAGATGTGGTGCTGGAGGAGAATGCTGAGAGTTTCATGGACCGGGTTTCGCACCAACCACCTCCATTCTCCAGGAACTTGGCATAAAACAACGCCTTTCGGTGTTAATACATGGTCGCATTCTTAAGTTCTTCGGACACGTCTTCCGGCGCGAGAGTGAGCGCATTGAGCGTCTTGTCGTGCAGAGCAAAGTGGAGGGCACCAGAGGGCGGGGAAGGTCACCCATGCGATGGACCAACCAAATTAAGTCTGCTGTGGGCGGTCCATTGTGAACCAGACTGTCGGCAGCAGGGAAAAGTGGCGAATTCTCGTGAGGGAATCACATCTCCCCAAAGGATTTCACTTCGTGATGACCACCACAAGAGTGTAACGACGAAAAAGGTGAAGACTGAGGTTTATATCTGAAATTTATTCGACATTCTGACTCGTAAACAATGATAAATTGATGTGTTATACATTTATGTATCTATATATATAAGAGATTTCTAACTATGTATTGACTCCCATTGAAGTGGCAGTGAGCAGGCCACATAGTTCGACGGACGGACAGATGGAGTAAAGTCCTCGAATGGCATCCACGTACCGGAAGACACAGTGTTGGTAGGCTCTCCACATGATGGACCGACGATCTGGTCAAGATCGCCGGAATACGTTGGATCAGGACAGCGAAGGACCGATCACCGTGGAAATCTTTGGGAGAGGCCGTGGTCCAGCAGTGGACGTATTCCGGCTGAGTAATATAGTCTGTTCCATTACAGTCCACATATAAATCAAAGTTGGCAACATATTATTCATTACATTCTTAACTACTATAAATTGAACCATACGAGAGCGACCCCAACCCGTATTTGCTCTCACTCAACAAGCTCACTAAGGCTTAATATATTTATTAGATCACGTCTTCAGCAATGTGTACTCAACGCGGTCTAAGTTTTTCTAACCATTAACAACTTGATGAAACTCCTACGATAGATGGAACATAATTTGTTCAGCAATCAAAGAGCTCTACTCAACGCGAATGGCTCGCATTTTTGATTGGAAAGATTTGAAAGGAAATTTTGTTTTCTGAATAATAAACGTGAGACGTTATAAAGATGAATATCGTGTACCTTATTTCATAACAAAACATCAATAATGTAATCATTTGTCATTCAAAAGTAATTATTGGTTTCGCTATTCGTAACACAACTTCTGATATTAAGCCCACTTATCATTAGTTCAAGTTCGATAGACTTTGGCGTACCGTAACATCAGATGATCCCGGTCACATTGGTGTTATATTGGATCCTGAGATAAGCGAGATTTATCTAGAGTCCTAAGTGATGAAACGTCCAAGTCGCCCGAGACAAAGAGTTGCACTCTTAGCCAAAAATATACCTTGTAAATGGCGTGCAGGTGCTCTTGGGAGTCATGAACTATTTTGAGTAAGGGCTATATTTCACTGGTACATCACGGCTGGTTGCGCAACCAAACTGGATACTAGAGTCATAACGCCTTCGCTGGTCGCGCCACCAAATTTGTTGCTGAGCCAAGAGGACACCAGACGAGTAACTCTCTATAGTGCTGTATACATTTTATTAGTAGCCGTGACTGGTTGCGCCACCGTGGTGTCCTGGTGAAATATAGCCCTAAATCGGCAGGCCGTATCAGTCGTCACGCCTGCAATAATGAAATCATCTGCAGGGCATTTGCTGCTCATAATATATCAGCTGTTCTAGATTCATCGAAGCAACAACGGTTTTTCTACAATAATTAATTATCCCGCAAGTAACCTTTTTATTCCTTTACAAGCTACTCTTAAATACAGTATTTCCACAAAAAAACTTTAACTCACCTCAATACAAATTTTACCTATTAGAGAAATGCTGTAAGAGAATACATTACCAATCAAATGTTACATATTTGATGGCTGGGATGGAATCGTTTACAATATTTAAAAAGCTGTAAACTAAAATGTTTTATAAGTTCGTTCGGTAAAGTGTTGTAACATCGCTTACTAACGACCTTCCTCGTTATAGTAATTAAAAAACTTGCAATTAGCACACAGAGTATAAAGTAGATTTAAAGTTAATTATTCTGTAGGTATATTTTTTTATTGAAAAGGAGGACAAACGATCTTACGGGTCACCTGGTGTTAAGTGGTCACCGCCACCCACATTCTCTTGCAACACCAACTTTAAGGAAGGTACGCGATGTTTTTGAAGGAACCCATGTCGTATCGTCCCGGAAACACCGCACAAGTAAGCTCATTCCACAGTTTTGTAGTACGTGGAAGAAAGCTCCTTGAAAACCGCACTTTGGAGGACCGCCACATATCTAGATGGTGAGGATGATATCCTTAACTTGTGGCGTGTCGTGCGAAGGTGGAATTCGGCGGCAGGAATCAGGTTAAACCGCTCTTACCTAACACTCCCCGTGATAGGTGCGGTATCCACTAATATAGCTAGACCTAATGAGGATTGAGGACGGTTGATCATCATGGACTCCCAACTCCCATCGACAATTTTTCTCCCCCTAACGCAGATTAGTAATCTTCTCCGATCACCTAAGGATCGAGAGCCATGGCGTCTACGAAGCATAGTATACACAAAATGGCCAGCAACTCCTCGGCAGTGGCAGAGCGTGCCCTCAACTCCGACACCTTACATTATATTAGGATAAGGTAAAAGTATTGGCCTGCGATAAGTACGTTGTCGCGCAATATTCTGGAAGCCATTGATATCGACCGGCTAACTAATTTTAATAGAACAAGGGATGGTCTCTGCCACCTACTTGGAAACCTGAATTATTAAACGCATCTCGAAATAAGACCCATAGTGCCATTTTAAATAAATATAGTTAATAATGTCTCACGTAAGTGGTAATTATTTGTTTATAATTTCATCGAAACAATTTCCACTCAAATACTGTTCATAAAGTTATATGTTAAAGTAATATCGAACCTCTACAAATAATTAATAACAAATCAAACCGTATTAGAAGTTCTATTAAATATTTATTGTACCAAGAATGTTTTAAAAAAAAGAAACATAAGTAAATACGATTTAAAGTATTGTGTTTTAAACGACTGGTAAATTATTCATTTACCTGTTAGAGTACTTAAGAATTGCTCTCCCAAGGACGAAAGGGAATAAAAGTTATTAGAGAACCACCGTAATTAAAAGTCATAAAAGTAATTTATTTGAGACTGAATAACTTTTAACTCATTAAAGCTATTAACGTCAGAAAGAACTCTTTGGGAAATTGTGAATCAAATCTTAGGCCAGAGTATTTAAAATAAAAGTTTAATGGAGGTTATATTGTCATTGCTACAGGCGACATCTCAGTCAAAAAAGTTGAGCTTCAACGAAAAAGCGGTGACAAGGCTCTTTTTAATCAAATAAATTATTACAGCTTCAGTTTTTGGAAAGTATTACCTAATAGATACAATATAAATAATACTAGGATGCCGCAGTCGCTCGTCGTAACGCTTCGCTGCGGCGTACATTTGAGCGAAGCGAGGTAAACTATTGATGCTTATAATAGATCCTGAACATTCGTAAATGATCAAAGGATAGCTGTGTTACAATGAAACCTAATTGTGATTTGATCAATCGGCTCAATTTTTAAATAAATATAAATAGCGCGTGCTAATTTAGAATAATTTGTAAATCATGTTTGTTTTTAATTATAATAATTGAATCAAGTCGAAATTCAAAATTCTGTCTCGACAGTAACATGAGTTCAAAAAATTTGAAATTGGTCCAGAAATGGCCGAGAAACAATTTAACACAGAAATCAATTGGAATCACCCGGTGGGAGCTCCGCTCAGCTTTGCTTCGCTCAACAACAAAAATTTAAATGATTTTTTCTCAATGTCTATTAAAGATAGAAATGCAGAGAAAACATTAATTTTCTCCTCATACTGTGTAGACATATAATTATTATTTGTAAAAATAAATGCCTTATTTAAAAGCGTTAAGAAAAGCTTTCAAGTAAGCTCTATTTTGGCGATTTCTTGGCATAGCGGCTTTATAACTTAAACCTTCTAAAATTTAATATGAATATATAACAGAATAGTCTTAAAGGTACGACAAATTAATTTGGCAGATATAATCAAACACAGAAACATGAACAGCTGACATTATTCTTATCTAAACACTTATAATGTTAAATGTAGTTGTGTTCGTTAAACGACGGTTTCAGTAGTCGAGGTTAATGTGGCCAACAATTAGACAGACACAATTTATAACCCTATATTTAAGGTGGCTTCGGAGGAAACGTGACCTTTGCTTGTGTGAGACGCATGAATTAAATTTAACTTACACTCATCACGTTAAGGGAAAAATATCGATCTTTCATTTGGTGAGGTGCAAAGGTGCTCGAGGCTTCTGTGACATTTATGGCAACGTCCAGGGGAATCTTATGTTATGAATGTACCATGTAATGTAGAAAGTATATCTTTCTAGTATTAACGAATGAAGAATATACTGAGTGAAGAAACCTAAATATTAGTATTTTCTTTGATTTACGCGAGTGTTACACATTTAAATAAAACATTTTTTAAGGAATTAAAACACGTGTAATTGTAATTTTGTATTTACATTTTTATTTTTATTTTAGTTAACCCGACATTTCAAGACCTTTCCAGATCTCGTTTTCGAGGTGGTATGTGCTGTAGACAGATTTTAGAAAACCAACTTAAGTCTTGTTTATCAACAAGAACAAACAAGCTAGCTAAACATAAGATCTAGGTCCTGTGTCGTGCAAAATTAGCATTTAATTAGTATTTCAGATCAAAATACTGTTAAATTAATTACCTAATTCTGCCTGTTTTCACTAAAAAACGGTTTTATGTTGCATATTCATAAAGTAATAATGAAAATCATTTTTGAAGTGAAAACTTCTTTAGCGGCGTTGAGCACTTTTCTTGGGATGGATATAAAATGTTAAACTCACGTCAGGACACGTGACCTACCAAAAATTATAGTATTAACTTTTAAATGTAAAACAATTTGTATTAGTTCTGAAGTGTTGAATTCTTTATGTAATATAAATTTTCATTTTTATGTACGATATCGTATTTAACCACATAAATGCTAGTACTTTTATACTGAGAAAAAAAGCAATTCGTGCGGAATTATTCCCTAACCATTGCAAAATATTCAAACATGCACAACGTGACTGTTCAAGTTTTCACTTCTGCTGGCACTCCCGGAGTACAACCCGTATTTTTTTTTTGTACTAAAATATCTACAATTATATATATATATCTACATTGATAGATATAAAAACTATAATAATGTTTATTATTTATAAGTTACTCTGACTGATTGCGCTCTCTTAGCCGACTCGTCCCGACTTTACCCGAAGGAGCGTTACAAAGCTGAGCGTGGTATCTCAGTCTCATTAAAAACTCACAAAATGAAATGCTCAGCGTGATAAAAGAAGTTCTCGTTTCAAAAATATAGGTGATGGCTCCGCGTTCACTTTGGTACGTTACGACTCGCACGAGGCCTAATGTTCGACCACAACTAGCTGACCTAGTGTAGTTAGATTATATTAAATAAATCTACTAGACCGACCTATCTGTACAACGATGTGGACATTCGTGTCTCGACGGCTAATAGTATTGCCTATTTAGATTGTAGGATTATCATTACTTTTTAACCGACTTCAAAATAGGAGGAGGTTGTCAATTCGTCGGTATGTTTTTATTTCTTTTTATGTTTGTTACCTCAGAACTTTCGACTGGGGGAACCGATTTTGATAGTTCTTTTTTTCTTTGAAAGCTGGTTTCAAAGAAAAAAAGAACTATCAAAATCCTGCTTTCCGCGTGGTCCCATTGTAATTTGATCCAGATCAGACAGTGGCAGATTGTATAAAATACGCAGTTATGTTATATGTACTGTTTTGGAATAGTGTTTTTGAAGTAGGCTGTTCTTTTTTTTTTATCCTATAAACACCGTCAAACTATTGCCGTAATTGTGATATTATTCAGCCCACCGTGAAACAGACGCATAGACATCGGAGACAGTCATATTCGTCATTATAATTTAATGAGTACATTAAATTGTAAAACAAAATTTATGAATGATGCGGGACTAGAACCCGCGACCTCTCGAGTTCCGTGGGAGCGCTCTTCCACTGAGCCAACCATTCGAGTGGCGTATCGTTCATAAATCGTGTATGCTTTGTTCAACTGTCAGGTTGTGGCTTCATCTACAGATCTACTATCTACTTTACAGTTGATAACCTGCTCAACCCCAATATTTGCATATTTGTTCATAAAATTTGTTTTCAAATTTAATTTCTGTAATTTATCCCAGAAGTGAGGGTTTTCACCTTAAAAAATAACAAATTATTTACAAATACCTTTAATATTATTTTAATTCATTTTTGTTTTCTTATTCACCTGAGCCGACTTATCTATCGTTTGACGTTCGTGAATACGGACAAGGATCAGAAGGTATACAGCCAGTAAGTATGAGGGATGCCGCTCGCTAAGGAATGCTCATTACTTTGGTATCTGTAACGTAAAATCCGGCTGAGGATATATCAGAAAGTTGGTCGCTACCTATTGAACTTTTCTAATCTAATTACATGGGAACAATTTTGTAAAATCGTGACCTCATTTCTATAGAGCTTGCACGAAATCAATTAGAATGACTTACAGTTCAGTAAACATTTTTCTACGTTCGAATAGTAAAATGTTACGTAAGTATATCAATCATCTACGAATATAAAGTTTGTGATTATACTTTTGATAATAAATTACATATTCAGACACGTTCTAAGTTCTGGGTATGGAGGGTAGAGGCAAAGAGAATTATCTGTGTATATGAAAGAATGTCTGACAAAATACATTAAATAAGGGTGGCGCTACAGTCGCATCAGGGTAAATATTAAAAGAAGAAAGTAAGTTGTTGAAATTTTCAATAATTAACTACTTTAGTCGACAATAATATTAATTTTATCTCGGCATACTTCAATTCGTTTACAATTGCTACATTCATACCATACCCTGTGCCTATACCAGCGCCATTGTGGAAGGTTTTTGAACTGTTATTTTCTAAATAAGCTGGACATTTTTTCAACTTTCAACTCGCCAAACTCTGGCACGAGACCGGCAATTATGGATTTTGGGCAAAATAACGTGTATTTCAATTTTCATTGAAATTATCGCTGGGGCAATTATGCTATGGGGCAACCCCATAGCAGTACTGCATAGGCATAATAGTAGCTGACAGCACGGTTTCTGTGTTTGTGCTGTGCTTGATTTCAAATCAAGCATAGACGAATTTAGATATCTTGGTTTTAATGTATTCGATATATGTGTGCTTTCCAATTGAGGTGGCTATCTATGTTTATACCGAGAAGATCGAATTATTCGACTTTATATGAAAAGTTGTTTTGAATTTGGTTTTTCCCTTTTATCTTGGTAAGATTTAAATAGGGTTTCATTTTGAAAGTAAATTAATACTTGAAAATATTAGTTTAATTCTTATAATATATGAAAGAAGAAATTACTTTAATTAAGTACCTGAAGATTATAGTAAAGGATCGAAAGAATAGCTTAATAAAAGTCAGCGAGAAGTGTTGTATTATAAATGAGTCATAATCAAATTCCCCGCGTACAACTTCGTTAATTTCGCCGCAAGATTTATGCGAAAACTCTCAATCCCCATTGGAATATGAAAATCTTTTAACATCTCACCAGCGGTCGTCCTGTGCTACATATTATTGGTAGAAATAGTTGATGCTTAGTAATGATTGGTTGTTTGGATGTTTGAGCCCTTATTGAATTTATAAAAATCTAAATATTTAACCACAACAAGGGATAAAAGTAGAATAAACTATTATGTGATATTAAATAATATGTCTGAGCATAGCTCTCTCAATTGCCCTCTGAGCGACTATGAGCTTTCTCATAAGGCCCATAGTTAGCGACCACGTCTACGTTCCGTAAGTCATAACTGGCAACACACACTGGTTGAAAACCTTTGTCTTCGACACTGGTATTTGGGACGAGAAGATACAATATATACCTACTCCTGATCTCGGGCTAACAGGCTGAGTATTGTGTTACAAACTAAGCAGTAGCTTATGCACATTCCTAATAGTTAATAAGTACCAACATTAGGGAATTAGCATAGGGATTGAGAGACACAGAGGTATTTATCTTCATATGAACCAGCTTTATCTGCCCTCGAGGGAGCTGTGAGCACTCAAAATTCAGCGAAACTGTATACATATTTTATCAGATGAAATATTTGAAAACATCCTTTCATTTTAGAGTTAGAAATTGCGCCGTTCTAAAAATACAAGAACCACGTTATTAAAACTGAGGAAGATTCAGATACATAATAAAGTCTTGCAGAAATATTGTTGTGAGGAAAAGGTTTGCTTATAAGTTAATACAAACATTCTCTACTATGTCTCTTCTTGTGCAGAGGTTGGCAAGTAGGTAGTTTTAGGTGGGGTCCGGACACTGTGGGAAAGTTTTAACCAGGTTCAGAAAAAAAAATACTGTTAATAATGAAGTGTTCCTATTTATTGTATGGTTTCAAATAAAGTGAGAATTATAAATCACAAGGCCTTAAATTAAGGTTAGCAACTGAACCGACGATCTTGAGCCAGTTTTTAACCGACTTCAAAATAGGAGGAGGTTCTCAATTCATCGGCATGTTCTTTTTTTATGTTTGTTACCTCAATTTTTGCAATCGGTGTCTGCCAAGAAAAGTTTGTAACTATATACATAGTTATAGATGAGATGTGCTTGAGTAGTGAGGAGGCGAGAGGAGAGAGCGGGTCACAGCAGAAGGACACCGATTTAAAAAATTACAAAAAATAATAGATTAGATTGTATAAAAATACGCAATTATTTTTTACTTTTTAGTGCATATTATTATCTGTTGTTTTGGAATAGTGTTTTTTAAGGTTTTGTTTTTAAATATCTTTTATAGTTCGGTTTCAATTTGAAGTGTTTCTTCTAGATAGCCACCCGTTAATCTCGAACGATATCAGTTCTTCGAAAGATGTTTCACATACGTACTAAGTAAGTCAATCCAAACATTGTGGCTGAATTGATAGAGCTGAACTAGTTTTTTTGCAATTTTCATATTTTTCTTCATCGTATTAAGCTTTATATTATTTAAAATATTATTCCAATAAATAAAGGTATAGTATACTTTATCTACATATTAATTTGTACCTGATATACAATACATTACAATATTTGGCGGTCCGAGATTCAACCTATCGCGGTCCGACTGTTGCCGACCCTTAAAAAGCATAAAAGGAATTTATTTTCTCAAAATTGATTCCTTTAGAATTATTATTTAGATGTCATTTCTAATATACTAGACACTACTACTGCTTCGGAAACAAATGGCGCTCTGAGAGAGAACATTGTTCTAGTGTCTCTTGATAAATACTTTTTTTTTCAAGTAAGATCAAAATCATCATTATTTGTGTCTTGCTTTTTTGATATCTTTGTTTTAGTATTTAATTATAGATTAAGAATTATAAATGTAAATAGGCCCGAGCTTATGTTACCTCGTAATTTTACCCAAAGTGATAGAAAGTTTGGAATTGTGAACTGTTGACTATACAATTTATATAGACTGTTTTAATATAGCGCAGGGTATTAAATAAAAACTGATTACAAAGCGCCTCATTTCCTGTTCGTCGGGAGTGCCATGGGGTAAACCGCGGACGTGTTAAAACAAGCGCTGTCTATAGCCACCGCATCCTACCCCACCCCACTCTATATTTCAGTTATAGGAAGTTTAATTGAATGGCTTGTCGCCTACAACCCGTTTGGAGCACTTTTTTACTCTTTAGAGTATCCTACATGAAAGGGTTACATGAAACCCTGTTATGCTGACGGTACCTCTTTACTTTGAGTCAGTGTATTTCGCTGTCAATTTTAATTTCTAGGAGAAATCGCCAAAATAGCGCACAGTTGAAACCATTTCTTGACGGTCTATAAAAGCTTATATTTTTACAAAATATAATTATATATCTACAGAATATAAGAAGAATATTAATTTTTTATTACATTTCAATTTTTATACACAGTGCGAAAAAAAAATTACCAAAATACCCCTTACTCTTACAGTTGGAGCCATGCTAATCATTCAATCTAGATAAATTTGTACGAAAATGTATTAATTGTACACCCATACTATTTAACATGACATAGTTTTGTTAGTTTTGTAAAGAAAATTGTATTATGTTTGTAATTAATTAAAAATGCTTCTTATTCCGACTAAAAATATGGCGATCTTGTGCGAGAGAGGTAACCTAGCTCCGCTCGATTCCTCAAGGTCGTTGGCTCGGTCCCCGGCCTGAAGCAGTGCTTCTAAATTAGTAGTCATTTTAATTATCACCTACTTAGTCCACAAACATAATATAATGTAATTTAACGCCTCTTGAGAAGATATTAAAATATGCTACCAACAGTTACCTATACTTTTTTTATTATTCCGGTTAAAAATACTATAATAATAAAAATATAAAGAACGGTACTCGTTGGTGATCGTACGGCGTGTGGTATTAAACGAAGAGGAATGATATTTTGAAAACATAAAAGCTGGTTTCCGTGCACCGGAAATATACGGCTTTACAAATACACGGACGAGAAAAAAAATAAGGACTCCGTGTTACCTCACATAATAGTGAGGCACCAAAACAAGCCGGTAAACGTGTAAATACATAGCCCCACCCATACACTTACACTAATACAAGACGATCGGCCGCCATTATGAGATTTGCCATCGTCGGTGACAGATCAGTTTGCGTCGCAATAAAATATTTAAAAAATGCCGTCGTGGGTTGTGAAAAAATGTAAAAACAATAATATGAAAGTATTTGTGGATATATGATTATTTAAGGGAGAAAAAATTGTGTAACTAGTATCCCCCGTAACCGCACACACACTAGCATAAAGGTGCTTCACTTAGTAATATCACGGCGCGGAGTCCTCTCTTTTACAAATCCGTGTACAAATAAAGATATTTTCAGTAATCATGTTTCCTCTTTTAAAGTAGAATATATTGATGTTTTAAAAAATAAATAAGGCAGTATCATTAAAAGATAACAGGTAAGATTTAAAAGTTTGAATTAATTATTCAACGTTAAGTTACATTATAATTTAATTTACTTAGATGTAGTAAATAGCAAATCTAACCGAATAACTGATGCTTATGTAATAAAAATTTATATTTTTTAACACAGCCGTCATAATCTGCACTATGCTTTGATCTTTCTTTCTTTGCCCTTTTAATTGTTACTAAGCACACAAATTGTATTTTTTGTATAAATAGATGTAGGTGTTTATCTCTCTCATATAAATTATCTGTGGCTAATGTAGTTGGTTTCACAATTAATAATTAAGGTTTATATGTATTACTTATAATGTTATAGTTGAATATTATTGTGTTTCTGTTTATTGGTCCTAATAAAGTAAATAAACTGTTGCAATAACGTTTCATCAAAGCATTTACGACTTTCTGTAACCGACAACTCTCTTCATATATTATGCAAAACCCACCTGTGCCCGATAGTATCTATCTCATTAGATATTCTAACAATATCTAATGCTGCTTTGTGGCCGGATTACGACCCTTCCATTCTACAGATTTCCCTTTGATACTTTTTATCCTGAATCCGCTCTTTTTTACAAACTGTTAGTTTTAGGGTAAACATCCTTCAGATAAGGACATTGTATTCACGTTGAGAGCATTAGAGTTATCAAGCCCTTTGACACTGACATAAATACACTCTACATATACTTTTATTCAATAAATTAAGCTTAGTGATATATTGTAGGTTATTCTTATGAAAACGGCCTACTTTTAAAAGAATGCTATTTGTTTTTTCCCATTAAGTGGTCAGCTGGCATTAGTTATAGTCTAGGTAGGTATCAAATTAGGCCTTTGTATGACGTTTTCCCAGTATTACCTACAAAACAGCGAAATTTTGAAGTTATACTCCTTTTGGCACGTTATGAGATTGAAATTTTAAGATGCGCGCGCATCACTGTAACACGAAAGTAACAGGGTGAAGTTGGTCCCTAAAATTTTCTGACGTTTGCGACATAATTTTTATTGGTTTCTTCGTCCATAATTAGGACAGGCAGAGGGTTCAAGCCCATACAGCCGTATTCGTTATTTAATAATTAATTGTCAGAGCCATTTTTGCAAGATTTTTACGATATTGTTCTTTCTACAAACGTAGAATAGCAGGAAGAATAAATAATTTTAAGGATTTTTGCTTTGTTACGACAAAGAAGTATAACTTCTTGCGTACATATATAAGTATACACACTTTTTTTTTTGGAAAACTTAGTGTTACAATAATTTAATTACTATACAATAGTGAGAACATTTTACACCATTTAAAAGTTTGCGCATATTGAAATAATAGTAGCATATAAAGTAATATATATATAGTACTGGAAACCCAAGCGCTGGCAGCTATTTCGGTCAACGGATCAGCCTTGCTATCCAACGCGGAAATGCTGCCAGTATTCTTGGTACGCTTCCATGTAATGATAGTTTTAATTTTATGTAGTCGTAGTATTGTAAATATAGTTATTAAAATCTATGTAATAAAGTAATATAAACTTTAGTAGGCTTATATTGTACTTTATTAAAGAAATATACATGCTGTTAATTATTTCATATTATCAAATCTAGAAAAAATATAAATAACGCTTACGTAAATTAAGTTCGGACAGTTTTGCGTACTTGCTTAGACTTTGAAAGTCAACGCGTAGGTATCACGTGGGTATCACAAGCTAACGAGAATTATCACATAAGTTATCAATAGCAGCGATCGATACACATGTTGGTGGAGCAATTCCCGGGAACACGAAACAATTCTGCCAACAAACAATAAAACTGGCTGCATATTCATGTGCGCTATCGACAGATGATTCTGCATAATTTATGCGTTGGGGTCAACTCGAGCAAATGAATGGGGCATTTTTTATCTTGCGCTCAATGGTCAGTTAACTCGTGAACATTGACACCTTATGGCGATGACTGGACTTAGTTTTTAGGTGAACAATAAGGGAATTAGTGATGCGGTTTTTGTTGTGGGGCAGTGTCATAAATAATAAATGCCTGATAAGATGACGTGGCACTCATTTTTATTATATGTATACTGGTTATATAACTAGGTTATTGAGATTTAAATATTGTTCTAGCTATATACTCGGAGTTTCCCTGAGAGTTCGAATCAGACATGAGATGATCTTTAGGAGAACCCAAAGTCACTCGCATAGCCCAAATGATTGCGAAACTGAAGTGGCAGTGGGCAAGGCACATAGTTCGACGGACAGATGACCGTTGGAGTAGTAAAGTCCTCGAATGGCGACGACGTACCGGGAGACGCAGTTTTGGTAGGCCCCCCACAAGATGGACCTACGATCTGGTTAAGATCGCCGGAATACGTTGGACGAGAACAGCGCAGGACCGATTGCCTTTGTCTAGAGTGGAAGTTTTCCGGCTGATGATGATAACGATTGTCCTAGCTGCTGGACAAAGGCCTCCCCCAAAGATCGCCATGATGATCCAACTCATCCAACCTACTCCGGCGATCTTGACCAGATCGTCGGTCCATCTTATGGGGGGCCTACCAACACTACGTCTACCGGTACGTGGTCGCCATTGGAGGACTTTACTGCCCCAACGGCCATCTATCCGTCGAGCTATGTGTCCTGCCCACTGCCACTTCAGTTTCGCAACAATTTCTATCACCTACATTCAACAAAAATATTTGTCTTCAAGTTACTTATTAATACAGTAGTATACGAGATTCAAAACGAATTTATAACATTCGGTGATCTTGAGTTAACAATGCCGTAACAATTACATTTAATTCTGCGATATTTTAAAGTACCGCAATATGGCAGCCCTCAGCTATAAACCGCGTTTAATGCACAGATAATCCACCGCGACATTTGTTAAAAAACATTTACAAGAGGGTATCGCGTCTAAAAAATTCATAATAAGTGGCACTTGCTAACTGCGTCGAATAAGCTCATTTGGAAACGTGTAATCAAATATCAACTTTATCTTGATTGGATAAAGTTGATTTTCATGTAATCAATTAGGAAGGGGCTACAGCATTTTGTTGGGGTAAAACCTCTAATGTTCAATTGATTTGCTATTGTTCAGTAATTGTAAAAAAACGTGAGTTAAATATGCGTGAAATGTTTTCATTTTATGGTACTGATATAAATTTACAGTCTTTGTAAAAATTGGTACTTATGAGGTTATTGAAGTGAAACTTTCTTAGAAATGAAGTGATTGAAACTCTATGAAACGAAAAAGCGAGACGAAAGAGACACAAACAGTAAAATGTATAGGATTCAGCCGGCGAGAGAATGATATAGGAAGTATTATACAGTGAATGGGTACCAGGCGATCATAGTTGAACAAAAGCTTGTCTAATGTATGACGCGATTATACCTTAATATATTCTGACGTCATGTGCATGACTTATTACTACATAGACACCAGGAGAACATAAATATGTAGCGGTGATAGTAATGTCTTTCATAGCGGTTAAAATCATGTGTCATGTACAACATGTTGCTAACATGTACCAGGGCTTCATATTATGTAATTTAAAGGTTCATGCACAATGGACATCTTAAAATTATTACATAAGCGCTGACTATCTTGAAGCCAAAACAAAAGAACAACGTTCGCTACTGAGTATTTCGAGAAGTAAGAATTTTTCGATGGTATTTAGTAAACTAATGGAGTTACATTAGTAGAGTGTTCGTCAGTCTTCGAGTAAATGAATGTTTCATTAGGAGATAGGAAAAAACACAGACAGCGACCATCGCGAGATATCTATGAAACTTCAGCGTGCTTTCAAATAATTTACAGAATATGGGTCTTACCATCAGAAAACATTTAAAAGCGAATCTTTAAAGACTTATAGATACTGAATAATTATGAAACCTTTTTACTACAGTCATTTTCGTGTTTTATGTCTTTGCTAAAATTAACATTTTAACAACTTTGTATTGCTCTGTATGTACCAAATAACTTAATCGTTGTAATTATTTTAATTGTGAAATTGAATTTCTCATGTAAGTGACAGTACGTCGACAATGAGACTAATTTTTATTAAAATCGAGGTATGCTATTTAATTTCTATTCTCGATGATCTCTCATTGGTATTATTCATTAATTACTAATTCTTGCGATTATTAATTGGGCCCTGAAAATATACAGCTTTTAAATACCATAAAAAAGTTCGGGCAATAAATCATTATTGTTAAAAGATCGTTAACATGCAGTTTGTTTTTACTGAAAAAAAAAACAGCCGGTAGCAAGGAGTTAAGCGGAAAAATATGAAAGTGTTTTATGAATAAAATTGTGACTTGGAAGAAATTTGTGTATAATCTGCTCTTTTTGTGAGATACCTTGTTGACACTGTTTTTTTATTATTTTCATTCTTAAGGTAAGTTTAATTTAACATGTAGAAGTGGTTGGTAATTTAAACGCACTTAAAATTGAAATATCTGTAAGTATTTTACAGTTTCCACTAAGTAATAATAATTATTATAATAAATGACACAATACAACTTACACAAATTAAATTAAGTAATCTAAATATTATATGCTACTCATGGATGAGTAAAATAAGAAGGACTCCGTGTCACCTTACATAACAGTGAGGCACCAAAACATGCCGGTAAACGTGTAAATACATAGCCCCACGCATACACTTACACTAATTCAAGCCGATCGGCCGCGATTATAAGATTTGCCATCGTCTGTGACAGATCAGTTTGCGTCGCAATAAAATATTTTAAAATGCCGTCGTGCGTTGTGAAAAAGTGTAAAAACAATACTATAAAACTATTTGTGGATATATGATTATTTAAAGGAGAAAAAATTGTGTAACTCTTATACTCCGTAACCGCACACACACTAGCATAAAGGTGCTTCACTTGCTAATATCACGGCGCGGAGTCCTTCTTTTTTTACTAGTCCGTGATGCTACCATAGTTATTATTATATTAAACAGTCTTTAAATATTAACAGTAGTTAAATGAATATAATTATTAATTGGGATATCTTATGACAGTTCATGACGTTGGTAACGCTTGTTAACACATCAAGCTGATAAACATATGTGAATACGTATGTTGCTACGATTCTAACGCTGAAAAAGTTGTTAAAAGAAAGAACAAAAAGCTTACAATATATTCAACATGAGAATAATTATGATTTTTTATTTGTAAGATTAAATTTGCACATTGAATACTGAGATTTTATCAAAATCATCTGAAACAAATGCAAGAAAAATAACTTAAAATTAATATTCAAATAATAGCAGTGCAGTTTGCGGCATCAGTAATGCCTGCTTAAATCTCAGAGCCGGAAATAACAATGTCCCACATTTCTCCATTCACAATTCCTGTAGGATGAGTTAAAATTTAAAAGAGCAAGTATTTTACTCGGAAAATTTTACAATATTCATACCAGTTATGTCTGGAATTTATGAAATTATTCATGAGCATCGCATTAACTATTATATATTTCAAACATGAAGAGAATTTATTAACCTTTGATGTGAGTATAAATTAGGTCCAAAAAGCGGTCAAGTGCGAGTTGGACATATTATAAAAGTTTTTTTTATTTCGTTGTAACTTTGGTCGATGTTTTAATAATAGTGTATTTAAAAAAAACTACTTACAAGATCTCGTTCAAACCATTTTTGGTGGAAGTTTGCGTGGTAATAATAATAATAATCATTCTTTATTTGCATAATGTGTGTATACAAGTTAAAAAAAATCCTATACGAAACAGCACATTAACCAAAAAGGGCATACAAATTACATTACCTCCACGTCATTATATAATAATAAAATTCTAAGATTACAGCACATAATATTTCATTGTTACATTATATTAACATCTACACAAAATATACATGTCATATATATATTATGTAGTCAAAGTTAAACACAAGATTATAAAAAAGAGAATAACAATTTTAAAAAGTCAGATACAGCATAAAAATTGTAATTAATTAGCCATTGATATAATTGAGTTTTAAAAGGATTTAACATTTTAATAGCATCGGAAAGTTTATTAAATATTTGGCATTATTTACATGGCATGACAATTTTTAGTATTGTACATCATATATTTTTTTAGTTTTATAATTCTCTTATTTTAGAAGTTACAGGGGGGGACACATTTTACCACTTTGAAATTGTGTCTCGCGCAAACTATTCGATGTCGCTCTTGTAAATATAAACAATTTATTATGAGAACACTCGCACGGAACGCGAGCGGTCGTGGGTTTTATTTTGTTTTCAAATTTTATTTATGTAAAATCTTGTTTGCTTTGTTCAACTCTCAGGTTGTGGCTTCATCTACAGGATCTACTGCTCAACCCCAATATTTGCGTATTAGGAAATTGACTTGAGATGTCGCTCTTGCAAATCTAAAAAATTTGAAAACAAAGAAGTCACGGGACTTCTACGGGACGGACGAAGTTCATAAAATTTCACAAATTCACTTTAAAAACATAACAAATTAATTACATTTTACATACATACATTTTAATTAATTATTTTAATTATCTCATTCAACAGCATGGGGAGGGTACAGAAGAGCTGTTTGACCTGTTTTCTGTCGCTGAATTCCACCTTTATACGATACGCCACTAATTAAGATATCTATATCACTATCTACAAGTCTGGCATTCGCTAACAGTGCGGTTTTCTAGGAACTCTCTTCTGCGTCCTTTCTTCAACCAAACTATGGAATGATAGAAGCACGTATACTTTTCTAATAACCGGCAACGCTCCTGTGATTCCTTTGGTGTTGTAAACGAATGTGGGCGGTAATCACTTAACACCAGGTGACCCGTACGATCGCTTATCCTCCTATAGGTACCATAAAAATGCAACTCATGCGTCAAATATAGATTACTTTATTCGTTTGATAGATTGTGGATTTTTAATTTAGTAGTAGTTTTTTATGCATACTTGTAAGTTGGATTTTGTAAATATTAATTGTAATTTTATAAGTTTATGTTGTATAATAAAGTAAGCCTAAAACAAAAAAACTATTCTTTTTCGCGTGCGTCTCCGCCTAGCGAAGGTTGGCACTCAGCTTTGTAATTTTAAATTTTTGTTCTTCACGAGGCGAAATAGTTCGCGAATCCTGTCCACTCTCATGTTGCGCTTTTTTTTCCAACCTACGCCTCTTCTTCCGGCAATTTTTCCCATCATTCTAAAATTGATGCGCCTTGCCAATGCAGTGCCGCTCAGGATTCTTGAAAGACCCAAACATTCTGAGCGGCACTACAACTGTGCTCGTCACCTTGAGACATAAGATGTTAATTCTCATTTGCCCAATAATTTCACTAGCTACGGCGCCGGCAGAAATAAGCATTGTTGTGGTACCCATAATGCAGCACATCCTGCGCACAGGATCCTCCTACTGGTAATTCATTTCCCATCATTCTAAAATCCCAAAAAATTCTAACATTCTTAAAAAAATAAGGTAAATTACTTTACGTTGTATTTTGGATTTGATACTTTAAAGAGAGCCTTTTGCTGAAAAATTATCACCAAAAAGTGCCCAGAGTAAATGACGCATCGATAAAGACATCAAATATATTTTGGACACAAATAGTATATTTCCAAATGACAACACAGCGGGCGGCAGGCGCGAACTTGTTGCCCTATAACCCTTTATTTATAAAAACCATAAAGAAAACAATGCAGCTTGAACCCGCGGTTAACCCTTACAACACATGCTCGGGCAAAACCGAACATAGACAATCTTTATCTCCGTGCATATAAGAGTGATTATTTTTATGATTTAGCGATAAAATATGGTTATATTTTATTGCGTCACAATTCTCGCATTAGTTGGATTGTTAGTTGTCAATTCTGCGCATATGGTGTTATTTGGGCTTATTATAATTTCGAGGGCGGAATGAATACCAGTTATAGTCGTATTTTTATTGTTTGGATAACCCATTCGGTTTGCTTTGGGATACTTATTCATGTTTGATCTAAGATTTTAGACTTGTACATATTTGACATTGTGAGATCGCTTAATTTTGAACATTTTCTTGCGAAGAATCGTTTTAATATAAATTTGATATATTAACTTAAAACTTTTAATATAATTTGCCAGTTTAACACGATATATGCGTGCAATAAAAGAATACGTGTGATATATCCCATTAACCTTTTTTATACATATATTTTATTTAATACCTACTATATATTTATTTAATAGTAACGTAAATCTTATTATCTATAAGACACCTGATTAGGTAAAGTTGACATTAAAATTGACGTAGGTATCAATCGATGTTAACAAAATGATATAACTATGGCCATATTTATTATATATATATATATATATATATATATATATATATCGACACACATATGATATAAAAAAAATCTAATCACCTATATACTCTACTAGAAATTTTATAGAAGTGATACTTAGTTTAAAGAACTAAACAACATTGTTGAATAGCAAGCTGAACTAAAAATAGAAAATCATTTATAATATTATATTATTGAGATTTTTTTTAATATGTATAATAAACTAGTGGATTATATTTCTACTCTTTGGTTCGGCTCTCTTTTAATTTTTTTTAATGACGATCTAATGTTCTAAACTAATATCCATAAATAACCATAGAAAAATAGATGCCATGAGCTTATATGAGTAGGTATTAAAATATGCTTTCTCACTAATATATTCATAGAATAAAATACTGCGAGATATATTTGAATATTTTTACCTGAGATGCGGAACTGTATACAGATGAAGGTGCCTCCGCTCATTACGGTCTATTCACAAGATTATTAAATTGACTAAAACATGTAAATTATGATGGATTTGGAGAAAGCGGCAAAAGACAGGTGTTTACGAATTATTATATTTCGAAGGTGTAATCAATGGGCACAATATAGTGGTGTTTTTAATGAAAATAAGGGACGAGACGATCCGGACGTTCAGATGATGATACAGGATTCTTGAAAGACCCAAAAATTTTGAGCGGCACTACAACTGCACTCGTCACCTTGAGACATAAGATGTTAAGTCTCATTTGCCCAGTAATTTCAGTAGCTACGGCGCCGAAACACAGTAATTCTTACACATTACTGCTTCAAAGCAGAAATAAGCACCGTTGTGGTACCCATATTCTAGCCGGCATCCTGTGCAAAAGAGCCTCCCACTGGTAATTCATTCAGGGCAAAAGTAAACGCAAGTTGTAACATGCTGATTTTTTAATTTCAACTGTGTATCAATTTTAGGACTGCCAAATCTACAAATCTTGCAAAAGGAGTACCAATTTATCATTTGACATATTAATATGTGGATATAGAAATGCGTTCACTGATAGAGAATGAGTGAACGATTAAAAATAATGAAGAACATGTAAACGTGAGTGACAGCAGCCTTTAGGACGGTGACAAATAGTCGCTGAGCGCTCATCGATCACCACACATCCGCCTCCATTGAGGACACTCCCGCGCTTTTAAATGCTTATAACTCTTCAATGAAAGCAGGGATAATGCGGCCCTTTATTACTTCTGTATTAATATATCTTTTGCTAGCAATGGGTTAACCCGGTAATCCTAATACCCGGTAATCATAATGTTATTAATGCAAATATCAACTTCTTTAGAATCGTTGTGATTTGAAACGCGATGAAACGAAAAAGCGAGACGTAAAGACACAAACAGGTCAAACAGATGAATATATAAGATTCAGCCGGCGAGAGAATGAGATAGAAAGAATTATACAGCGTTTTGGTACCAGGTGATCATAGTTGAAGAATAGATTGTCTTATGTATGACGCGAGTATACCTTAATATATTCTGACGACATGCGCACGACGTATTACTAGTTAGACACCAGGAGAACATAAATATGGTAGCGGTGGTAGTAATGTCTTTCATAGCGGATGTAATCATGTATCATCATAGCAACATGTACCAGGACTTCATATGCAGTTTAGAGGTTAGAAGTGCTATCTATCTTGAAGTCAATATTTTTGAAGGTTTCACTTCTACTGTGAATTGCATTGCACACATGTTTTTTTCACACGTTTCCACGCCTTAATTTAGTTAAGTAGTATCTAACTGACCATCTTTTCCTTCTTTTAAGAATAGAAAAAGGAGTTTTTTCTGGGACGACCGACAAGATCTACATATTTAACACTAATTCAAATTATGTATCTTAAAATGTAAATTAACTTTTAGGACGCACTTACTCCAAAACTTTAATTTAAATATTTGTCTAAGATTCGGACACAATATTCTTTCTTTAATGTTCTTTCGAATAGTGGTTGTTATGGAGTGAGGGTTAACAGGCTGCTTGTGAAAAGCTATCTCTTGTTAAAAACTTGGAAACATCCCAAATTGTAGGATGAATTTAATTTCACCGTTCTCTCTGACAAGAGATATTTATATGTATAGAACTAAATTTTCTTATGGGTGTAATTATTGTACTGTATTTCTGAGAGAAATGATAAACATAATCGATAAGAACAAAATTCAAAGAAATTAACATCTGTACTGTTGCATCTCAATATATTCTTGATAATGTAATGTAATTTCATAGGCACATAAGTGAATTTGCTAGAAACTTATAATGCCTACCACTCGGCTAAGTCGAGTTAGTAAGTCTTTTGTGGGGTGTTTTTTTGGGTATGCTTTTACAACGAGATCTCAGGAAAGGTTCAAAACAAAATTGTTAAGCTATTCAAAAGAATTGTTAAAAAACGTTTGTGTGGTAAAGGTTACTATAACATAAATGACTTTCTTAATTAAACCACAGACTGGGAATGGAGCGACCGCCCTCTGTCTATTTTTTTTTTATGGAATAGGAGGACAAACGAGCGTACCGTAGAGGTCACCTGGTATTAAGTGATCACCGCCGCCCACATTCTCTTGCAACACCAGAGGAATCACAAGAGCGTTGCCGGCCTTAAAGGAAGGTGTACGCGCTTTTTTTGAAGGTACCCATGTCGTATCGTCCCGGAAACACCGCACAAGGAAGCTCATTCCACAGCTTTGTAGTACGTGGAAGAAAGCTCCTATAAAACCGCACTGTGGAGGACCGCCACACATCCAGATGGTGGGGATGATATCCTAACTTGTGGCGTGTCGTGCGAAGGTGGAATAAGTTTGATGGTACAATATTGCTATTTTAACATATTTTTTTAATAAAAAAAGCCTTCAATAAGTGATGCCACATCCTATTTTGAATAAAAATATTTGAATTTGAATTTAACTAAAGAAGTCTTAAATTTTACAGCGATAGTGACTCTTAGAAAATGTTAGCGCCACCCTGGACTTTGCTCGCTTAGGTTGCATTAATTGACTATAGAATTTTTATCTGTTTGTCTACTTACTGTCACGGTTAACGCAGACATATTGTTTTTATTGCTTTATAGCGTCCACGCGGACGAAATCGAGACAGCGGCTAGTGACAAGAATAATTCATCAAAAACTGGAAATAGTTTTACTTAAAATTCAGTGTCAATAGACGAAAATATCATTTAAACATTTGCTATGAACTTAACTTTATTTATTCCTTTAAAGTATGATGAAATGAGTTTTTAAATCAGCAAAGTTTTTCACGGGCCCTTACGGCTTTTGCTCAACATCTCTTTAACAAACTTTCAATGAAAAGGAAATAGTTGAAATCGCTTTAGTAGGTTTGAAGTTGAGCGTAACTTTTCTTTTCGGATGTATCCATGTCGGAAACGACTTCGAAACGCCTCGAAAGAATCGATATCGAACTTCGCTACGTAGTTGCGATTGTAGAAAGAAATGTTTCTTGTGAATCGATCCGGGGAATAGACGTGCCGCTATCATATGGGTTGTACATTAGATACAGAATTGGCTACGCTGCGCTCCAACTAGATACCGCACTACCTAAGAACAATAGTTTTTTAATTACGGCAAATATTAGATGCTTGTGTGCGTGGCATCTTGACACTCAATGGCATCTTTCAAATTATGTAACATACGTTTCGTGTTATTTTACATTAAATTAATAAAATACAAAATATTTACTGATGATATTATGTGATCCCAGTGTATTTCTTATATCTTGTAGTATTATTCTTACAAAGTTTTACTACGCAACGAAAGCATTTTAGTTTCAATTATTAGCAAAGTTTAATAGAAAAAATATATGGCACGTCAACGTCACACATTGTTCGAGACGGGCTCGAGTACGATCACTTGGGCGTAGTATTCGTTGCCGCACTTTGCGACTACGTCAGCGGAGACCAATCCTTAGTCTAAATCTTATCTATCTTGTTGATTCTCGACGTAAAATATTAACAAACCAGTCATTGAAGTTAAACAATCTGCAAATGATTAACGAAAGACGCAGTAATATGCGGTTGGTTTAAACCGACCCGTATAAGGTCGCCAGTCACCGCGATACTCATCTCGTCTTAATTGAAACATCCTCCGTCACAGACGGTCTTCCATTTCTAATTTAACGATGTGTACTATCATTTTATTTTATCAACGGTCTGCTAGATGTGGGCTTCATTATTGTTTGCAAGTTCATTTCAAAAGATTGAGTTATTGGAAGATATCTTAACTCCTCCTAAACGGCTGGACCGATTAATGAAACTTTCTGTGTGTCTGCAGGTGGATTCGAGAATGGTTTAGATTCACAATTGAACTACCTCCTAAGCGGCTTGACCGATTTTGATGATTTTTTTGTGTGTTCCAGTGAATTTGAGATTGGTTTAGATTATCAATTCCGTCCATATAATATAATTCTCATGCTCATGTGTATGTTAGTGTCCTCCTCCTAACGGCTGGACCGATTTTTCAAATTTAAGACGTGTGTACAGGACAACGTCTGTCGGGTCCACTAGTAATATATAAAGCCACACCTTAAGCCACTAAAAACAATTTTTATTTAAAGCTATCAATCGATTAAAGAAAAATTATAAGTTCAAAATCATTTATCTATCTGACAATGTTCTTTTTATAACATTCATATATGTATAATATTATTTAAACGAATATACACAAATTAAACTTGAAAACAAAATTTATGAACGATGCGGGACTCGAACCCGTGATTTTCGCGATTAATCCCAGAGGTGAGGGTTATCACTTTAACAATAACAAATTGTTTAGATTTTAAAGAGCGACATCTCAAGTCAATTTTCTAATACGCAAATATTGGGGTTGAACAGGTTATCAACTGTAAGGTAGATCCTGTAGATGAAGCCACAACCTGAGAGTCACTAGATCGGTTGGCTCAGTGGAAGAGCGCTCGCGCGGAACGCGAGAGGTCGCGGGCTTGAGTCCCGCATCGTTCATAATTTTTTTTTTTCATATTTAATTTGTGTATTAAATTCCAGAAGTGAGGAGTTATCACTTTAAAAATAACAAATTTGTTTATACGTATATACCTACTTTTAATATAAGGCCCTCGTAGATAACAGTTGTTTGATAAAATGTACGTTCATCACGACCTATATAAGAGATCCATACATAATCCCGCAAAAACACATTCCTATTTCTAGTTGTCTTAAATTACGTGTCTCCCAAATTCCCCGGTACAAAAAAGGTCAGCTGCGTTCGCAAAGTATATAAAAAAGGACCGGTGCACCGTGCGGCCAATTATTTTGGGATATAATCTGCTTGTGAGGAGTTTCAACGATGTTGCCAGTTATTATATTATTATTGTCGACGATTATAATTTATATTTGAGTATCTCTGACCACAGCCGTAGCTTATTACTCTATCAATTATCTCTGTACATTAGTTATCATAGAGTATAGTTTTGTTTAGTGTGACTGTTTATTGCGTGCGAAGTATTTCGTTAGTGTAGCACAAAAAGGCATAAAAGGTATTTATTTTCTCAAAATTGATTCCTTTAGAATTCTTTTTGATGTCATTTCTAATAACTTATAGATACTACTACCACTTCGGAAATAAATGGCGCTCTGAGAGAGAAGAAGCGGCGCAAGAAACTCTCCCAGCATTATTTTTTTGCGCTCTTTTAAATAAAAATATACAATATTGTACAATCATTTCTATCGCTATAAAATAATCACAATCTAGTCCCAGGCTGTCCGATCATTTAGATATTTAGCAGTGGAGTATAGAAGTGTATACATTGACCCTTAAAGCTATTACGTATCTTATGAAGCCTACTAGAATTAGTTACAAGCAATCCCTTGTTTCTAGTATTATAATAATGAAAATCACTATTAAGAGCTAAAAACACGCACGGGTCACCAACTAACATTACATTCATAAATTGGTTTTGATTTGAATTATATTAAGATATTACCTTTTGTTACCAGATATAATATAATACAGTAACAATTTGTTATCAATTATCTGGCTCTCGAGGCTACAAGTGAACATTGTGTTTAAGATCTTGACGCGCCGCTTTTTATGCGAATAAATAACAGAAATTGTAGGTTGTTTTTTTTTTCTTTTTTTTTATGGAATAGGAGGACGAACGAGCGTACGGGTCACCTGTTGTTAAGTGATCACCGCCGCCCACAATCTCTTACAACACCAGAGGAATCACAGGAGCGTTGCCGGCCTTTAAGGAAGGTGTATGCGCTTTTTTTGAAGGTACCCATGTCGTATCGTCCCGGAAACACCGCACAAGGAAGCTCATTCCACAGCTCTGTAGTACGTGGAAGAAAGCATTTATGCCGTGAAGCAGTAATGTGTAAACATTAATGTGTTTCGGTGTGAAGGGCACCGTAGCTAGTGAAATTACTGGGAAAATGAGACTTAACATCTAATGTCTCAAGGTGACCAGCGCAATTGTAGTGTCGTCAAGAATTTTCCGGTTTCTCAAGAATCCTAAGCGGCACTGCATTGTCATTAGAATAACCCCAATAACCCATTGGTAGGGCGTATCAATTACCATCAGCCTAACGTCCTGCTCGTCTCGACCCTTATATTCATAAAAACAAAATAACTTTTTTTTATTATTAACAGAATGTGCAGGTTGTCCAACTAAAGTAACATCCTCGAGAATAACTAAGGCGAAGCGTACCAGGATATATCCCTAATCATACCGCACTGCGATCAGCTTAGAAGATATTTTGATGGAAAGTACATGGCTGTATTTCTTTCTTTTAACATTCGGATTCATATCACTGCGTATTACAATAATAATAAAATCCTTTATAATCTTCCATTATGCAGGTGGGATGTGAAAATTGAAAATCCATAAATATTTAAATCCCAACGAGCTTCACGATTTGAAAAATCCGCGAATCGTCGATTGAATAATTTTAAATTCAGTTTGTGGATCTCGCAGGAAAAGGAAAAAGGTCATATGTCCGTGACGGCTCACAGGACCTCTTTTCACTGCAGTGATCATAGACAAGTAGATTACTTAAAATCGTGACCATTCATATGTGTCTCCAGAATAGGAGACAAACAATATACTAGGATTTAGGAACCAACGTCATAAGGATGGTTAGCTTAGTGATAACACCCAATGGATTTAAACGCCAGAAGCATCAAATCTGAGTCCCAGATTCGAATCCCACATCGTTCTTGTTATTAACAGGACCAGAGAGAGCCCACTGCTGGACAAAGGCCTCCCACAAAGATTCTCCACGACGATCAGTCCTGCGCTGCCTTCATCCAACCTATTCCGGCGATCCTGACCAGATCATCAGTCCATCTTGGGCCTACCAATACGGTGCCTTCCGGTACGTGGTCGCCTTTCGAGGACTTTTCTGCCCCAACGGCCATCTATCCGTCGAGCTATGTACCCTGCCCATTGCTACTTCAGTTTCGCAACCATTTGGGCAATGTCGTTTGTACTATAGTTCCTACTAAACATTGATGGTGAAACAGCTCTATAAAAAATAAATAATATTGACACACTTTTACACAAATTATCTTGCCCTAAATTAGGCATATCGCCTGCCTGTGTTATGGGTTGCAAGACAACGATATATTTAATACAATATACCTTCGTAAACATACATAAATACATTCATGGACTCGGAAACAAACATCTATATTCATCACATAAATGCTTGCATCTACCGGGATTCGAACCCGGGACCTCCAGCTTAGTTGGTAGGATCGCTAACCACTCGGCTATACAGGTCGTCAAAATATGACATTAATCAACTAAGATAAAATTTCTTCATCATTTGCCAAGGGAAAATGAAAAAGCTTCCAGATCATACTTGAACCAGAGTAACTTATTGAAATTCATTGACAAATGGCGACGTCCGCGTCGCTTGGAAAGGACACTTCAATTCCTTGCCTTAATGGCGGAGTACTTATATATAAATGTAGGAGTACCTATAATCATTTCATGGCGCTTAACCAACGTAATGTTTCGAAAAAGGAAAACGTACAGAATGAAGGTATTATAACTTTAAGCCGAAGAGAGAATTAAACTTTGAAGCCATCTTTAATCAATTCTTGAGGCATTTAAGGCTTAAGTTTCAATTAAAATTTGTTTAACCAATCTTTATTGAGACTTGTAACAGTTAGTTCACTTAGAACTAAATTGCTTTGATTTCTAGCGCTGTAAATATTTATTACTAGATTATCTCGCGACTTCCTTTGTGTAAAATGCGAATGGTGCTCCGTCAGGAACTCTCAAAATCTCACGCAAATTTTATGAATCATGAAGTGAAATTAAAAAACAATTTGTGCACAAAACCCCGTTAATTATTAACTTTTTACCCGTGGGAGACTTCGTTACATAGAATATCTGCTCGGTGGGTACTACAACGCTATTTTCTGTCGTGAAGTAGTAATGTTCAAGCATTATTGTATTACAGTTTGAAGAACGACGTAAATTCATTTTCTAATGAAATTTTATATTATGTATATTCAGTAGGTCTGAGAATCGGCCAATATCTATTTTCACGCCCCATTTTTTACTACAAGTGTTTTTATGAATTTATATGGCAATACAACATTTGCCGGGTCAGCTAGTCTTATATATAAAATTCTCGTGTCACGGTGTTTGTTATCAAACGTCTCCGAAACGGCTAAACCGATTAGTATGAAATTTTGTGTGCATATCGGGTAGGTTTTCAAGATTGGGTAGGAATGTAGGTATTCTGAGAATAGGCCAACATCCACCCTAAAATTTTTATTCTTTTAACAATTTTTTTTGTTTATATTTTATTTTGATTTAGCATTAAAAAAACATACAACTTCAAAATTTCGCCCGTCTACGACCTACACCTGTTGTTTTTGTATTGCGAATTTTATATTATTCTGCTCCATCCACAGATCCACAATAGGGTTGCTGGGTCAGCTAGTTTTCTTATAAAAAAAAAAAACAAATTCATTAATGATTAGATCAACCAGAGCAAAGTTGTCTTTACTTAAGGTTTTTTTTATGAAAATAAGGGACGAGACGAGCCGGAAGTTCAGCAGATGGTAATTGATACCCTCTACCCATTACAATGCAGTGACGCTCATTCGAACACACGATTCTTGAAAAACCCAAAAATTCTGAACGGCACTAGAATTGCGCTCGTCACCTTGAGACGTAAGATGTTAAGTCTTATTTGCCCAGTAATTTCACTAGCTACGGCGCCCTTCAGACCGAAACACAGTAATGTTTACTGCTTCACGGCAGAAAGGAGCCTCCCACTGGTACCACAAGATCAAAGACGAATCATAAATACAGACAAAATTTTACATTTAAGTAGCTTCAGCTATATTCGTAGTAAATTGTTTGTACACGTTTGTTATAAATCAAACGGTTTCCTTCCTGGAACTCAACTGTAACTCCGCGTTACTTCTCTAGCTATTCTTTTTGTTATTTAACTCTAACTTTCTGAATAAGGAAAGGCAACTAACTATCAAGCTATATTAAAGGGAGCATACGAAATAAATTAGCTACGCTTTTTGCTTTTTTATGTAAGTCTTGAAAGGCATTTAATATTTTATGACTGCAATTTATTATTTACCAGTGGGAGGCTCCATTGCACAGGATGTTGGCTAGATTATGGGTACCACAACGGCGCCTATTTCTGTCGTGAAGCAGTAATGTGTAAGCATTACTGTGTTTCGGTCTGAAGGGCGCCGTAGCTAGTGAATTTAAAAAATTAATGTAACATCTTATGTATCTTGAGACGAGCAAGGTGATAAGGGCAGTTGTAGTGCCCCGCTCAGAATTTTTGGGGTTTTTCAAGAATCTTGAGCGGCACTGCATTGTAATGGGCAGGGAGTATCAATTACCATCAGCTGAACGTCCTGCTCGTCTCGTCCCTTATTTTCATAAAAAAGGGGCTCGATCGGTTTATTAGTGAAAAAAATTATTTTACACGAATATGGTTTATATGCATATGATTTAAAAGTAGAGCTTGAATAATTTATTTTTTAACACACAATAGTATTATTTTAAAATTATGTTGACATCAATATTTTTGATGATAAAATTATTTTGAGCAAAAATAAATTTTTATAAACGACGCCATTGGTCAGTTTTACCGGTTCGCGTCAGTCTGTAGGTGTGTGTGTGTGTTGGTAGGTATATTATTTTGTATTGCATTCTTGCCATCCAGTTTCATTTTAATTTAAAAAGAAAAGTTCTAGAAAGAAAATATAAGAATATGTGTCGGTTGAGTGGTCGCGTTTAACGATATTTATTAATTTTTTCGAGTTATACTTTTTCGGCGTTCAATATTCGAATAAAAAAAATGAGTATATTTTCTATTGTAATAAAAATATTGTTGGCTTCAATATAACAGTATTCTTTATTTTACATACAGAATGACTTTGAATCAGAAACTTGACTATCAATAAGTGATGTCACATCCTATTTTGAATAAAAATATTTGAATTTGGAACATTATTTTCTGATTCAAAGCAGTAAAGCTTTGAGCAGTACAATCAGAACAGCTGTTCTTATAAAATTGCCTGGCCCGAGTACCTGCGTTGACTCCGTGAAAGAATCATGTATTTAGTTTGTGTATGTGTGCGTAGGTAGATAGTTTTTGAGTGGATTTATTTTGCTGCAAATGAGCCAATAGCCAGACATATAACCTTAAAAACTAAAAATACTTACAGAATTACTAAAACTTACACCATAATACAGAATGCTCCAAAAATCAAAATGATCATGTTTTTCAAAGTTAATTCAAATTCAAATAAAATAAAACCCATTCCAAAATGAATGCCTCAGACCTGAGAAGAAGGGGCGTAACAAACTCAGCGGGCTTTTCTATCCAGAATATTAATCTAATAGCCTCTATGAGTTTCTTGCTGCCACTTCTTCTCTTTAAAGCTCAACCTTTTCCGAAGTGGTTACTAGTTATTAGTAAAACATTTACTTTAAATATTATGTGTCATTTTTTGTCCCAATTGATAACCTTATTTAATGGAAAGGGAGGACAAACGAGCGTTCGGGTCACCTGCTGTTAAGTGATCACCGCCACCCACATTCTCTTGCAACACCAGAGGAATGACAGAACGTCATGACCCATGTTGTATCGTCCCGGAATATGTGTGGTGTACACAAGGAATCTCATTCCTCAGCTTTGTAATACGTCGAAGAAAGCTCCTTGAAAACCGCACTGTGGAGCACCGCCAAAATTTAATAATTTAATTGAATAACTCATTGTAAATTGATGTAATTGATTAGATAGCCTTTGTCATTGCTGAAATAAATGTAACAATGTTTGCGTAGCACACTGAAGTAAATAGATACGTTTGCCGAAATTGTTCTTAGTAAGAATGTGAATTGTGAAGATAGTTGTACTTTAGGAGTTCCCAGCGATGTTATAAGTTCTGCGTTTTATCTCCGGTGTATGAAATTATTTGGAAAGAAATCCCAGTTTCAATGTAGGGTTGCCATGTGTTAAAATTATAACAATATTTTTGTTACGTAAGTATGGCGGAATTAGCTTAGTGAGGTATTTCAAATGGTTAGCTTATATTAGTTATTTAGTTGATATTTACAACCTTACTGGTATTATTATACTTCGTATGTATCATTATAGTGTTATTCTGCAACACAAAACAAATTGTTAAGTTTTTACATGTATGTATAATTGGTGATACCCGCGACTTCATCCGCGTAGGTAAATGATTTTTAAAAATAATAAGCAAGTTTGGAATTGAAGATTATCTCATATCCTATTCCAGTTCCGGTTCCCGTTTTCGCTTCCCTTCCCAACATATTATATGAATCTTATTTCGAGGAAGCTATGGCAAACTAAACCTACTATTGGTACAGGTATAGCTCATCGACGTGAATTTAAATTTTTCACAAATCTCGTGGGAACCATTGATTTACGCGGGATAAAATGTAGCTTTTCCCTATTCCAAGCTTTGGTCTATCGCTGTGACAATTAATATCATCAAAATCGGTTCAGAACCTCAGCCGTAAAAGGGTAATAAACAAACTAACATTCACATTTATAATATTACTAGCCGTTCCGGCCCGCTTCGCTGGGCGAATTTTAAAAGGAAATAAATTAATGAAGGAGCGGTGGAATTCGAAAAATAAGCTAGCCATAAAATTTCTAGGATAAATTTCGCATCGAATGTCGGTAGTTTCATGACGATACGATCAGTGGTTTAGGCGTGAAAGAGCCTCAAACAAAGACCATTTTCATTATATATATATACATAGAAGATTAGTAGGTATGAAAATTTTCGTAACTTAAAAACAATCACTCCCTTATTGCAAGTCCTGTTGATTCAAAATTGTTTCATGTTAGCATTCATGATTTTGTTTCGTTTTATTTCTATATAATAACCTACATGGTGATCAACTTCCAGTATTGTTGGAGTTTTATAAATACTTTAAAAAGGTATTCTAAATTTAGTGGACTGTATGTTTTATTTAAAATTAGTTGACCCAGCAAACGTTGTTTTGCCATACAAATTATTTTTAGAGTTAGGCCGTTTCTTGGACATTGCAACATAACTTTATTTTTCTAAAATAAAAGAATTTTTCTAAATTAAACGTAGCGTAAGTTACTCCTTATTATTATTATTTGAAGAGGGTGGCTATTTCCTAGTCCTAGATTCCTAGTAACACCGCGTCCAAAATTTAACTATTGTGTTCGCCACTCATACTAAAGCTCGTCGTCAAGCCCTGCCGTCTTTACGAACCGCAATAATTCCTTGACGCGAGTGTTGCAAACACTATCTGGTGGCACGAAGTAGTCGCCAAAGATTATGTTACGCTTATGCATTAGTGGACCGCAGTCGCAGAGTAGATGAATAGGCGTTTCATCATCCTCAAGGCAGAATCTGCAAGGTTTGTCGCTTTTGATGCCGACCACACTGAGGTGCTTGTTTAGGCGACAGTGCCCGGTTAGCATCCTAGTGAGTATGCATAGATTTTTCCTGTTCAAAGATAGGGCTTCATTCGCATAGCTGCTGTTGAATGCCCTTATCAGTGCTTTAGAGTGGGTTAAACCTGAAGAGTTGTTCCAGCGTTTAAGTGCTTCTTGTTTACATTGGTTACTCAGGATGTGTCAGATGGCGCTCTTAGGCAGTCCACAAATGGGTTCCGGACCATATTGTACTGCTTTAGCCCCAGCTCTTGCGAGCTCATCGGCCATTTCATTGCCTATGATTCCGATTCCTACTCCTTATTACATCAGCTACCTGCCAATAAAAGTTACGTCAAAATCGATCCAGCTATTTCAGCGAGAAACCAGATTAACAGTCAGACAGACGGACAAAAATTGTAAAAAATGTTATTGTACCGTATATATACTCATATACATGTAGTAAAAAACTATTCACTTCATTCCGGAAAAAATGAAAAGGATTATTAAAGTTGATTCACAGGATCTTTGTAAAAATTCTTCTACAAGGATGAGTTGCGTGAGAGATTGTACCATGCGACGATTTTTTAGTAATTTTTAACAGCAAGCGTCGCAAATATGTCGGTTTCATTGAGTCTTACATCTTTGTGCCGTTTGGTGTCAATACACTTGGCCCGTGGGACCTAGAGGCGCGGAGAATGTACAAAGTACTATTTTCGCGCCTCACCAGGGCTGCTAGAAACCCAAACGTAATGATAGTTTTATTTTAATGTCATCATAGTATTGTAAATATAGTTATAAGATTTGTTTTGTTTGAATCAATATGTTTAATAGGTTAGACGCGAGATGGCACATGAGGAAGTGGAAAAGAATATAATATTTTGAATCTACCTGCGAAAAGGGACAGAATGTATTAGTAATTCTGATTGCCAGGTCTAAATTCAGTTTTTAATTAAATTAATCACTACATTCCACAATCAGATCGAATTCCACATTCCGGTGGTGGTCTGCAGCACCACCACAAGAGAGCGAGATATAAGAATAATAAAAGAAATTCCATTCGTAATACGATTACTTGCCCTAGTCTGAAGCATATTGGAAACAGCACCTGTGTCTGGGATCCGTACGAGAAAATAATATTTATTTTAGTGCCACATTTAATTATATTTTGCTTTTAAAATATGTCAGTTCAGCTCCAAACTTCACACAATGGGGTCACTGAAAATCAGTGTTGTGCTCATAATGTATGGATACAACTATAACTGAGTGGACTCCAGTTTTGGAAGACCACTGCCACGTTAAGTTTTGCTTTTGTTTCTTGTGTATTAAGTAAGTTAAGTATTAGATTAAGCATATATTTTGTTCTCGTTAACTTTTTTGTGTGAATGTGTCAGTTTTTCTTCCAAAACAAATTCATTTTCATTTCATTTCATTCATTTCAAAAAGAACGTTCCTAAGATACCTGTTCAAACGTTGCTATGGATAATATCCTTTCATGTATCCAACCAAATTTCTCTTAGGTTTCGATTCCGCGTTCATTGGCATCTTTTAACGCGCTCTTGGACTAAAATGCTCAATGGGACGCATTCGAAGATGGGTGGACTTCCCTAGTTTCTGAAATACCAGTTGGAGGCTATTTTGCACAGGAAGCCGACTAGATTATGGGTACCACAACGGCGCCTATTTCTGCCGTGAAGCAGTAATGTTTAAACAGTACTGTGTTTCGGACTGAAGTGCGCCGTAGCTAGTGAAATTACTGGGCAAATGAGACTTATGTCTCAAGGTATGTCGACAGGCATAGTGCCGCTCAGAAATTTTGGGATTTTTCAAGAATCCTGACCGGCACTGCATTGTAATGCGTAGGGCGTATCAATTACCATCAGCTGAACGTCTTGCTCGTCTCGTCCCTTATTTTCATAAAAAAAATACTAAAGGTACGCGGAGAGCATTGAAATTGTATAATTTATTCAATTATTCTTTAATATTCCTTTATTGTTTGTTATTTTTCCTTATTGTGCTTCGTGTTATTATTCGAGTAAGTGTCACTGCCGTGCTAATTAGAAAAAAGGATTGTGTTATTTTATGAAAGCACGGTAAAAGTGAAACATTTTTTCACATTACAGACATTTAACTAAAAATTTTTGGAATAATATTCCATTAAGGGTATAAAAATCGCTATATCAATCATAATTTTATTCTTGGAAAATTGGAATGATAATAGTCTATACACTACACGGTCAGCTGCTGCGAACTATAGGCGCCACCCGACCGTCACGCGACATGCAACACACAGACGAAAACGTTTGAGACGATAATAAAAGTTTCAGTTTAATAAATAAATAATAAATTAAAGGCTTAATGGAATTGAATGGATTGCAATTGGAAGAAGAAAGATAGTTTTGTGACAAATGTAAGTCCTTAACCTGTATCTATTCCTCTGAAAGACAGGCGTATCTATACATATATAACTTATAACTACATATTTCTATATCACCGGAGTCCTTCATACTTCATTGGTTTCATCTTTGTCCCGAATGAAAGGCACATAATAACGTTACATTGAAGTTAGTATATCATAAATATCTTTTCTTGTTAAATAATAAGTGAATACTTACAGAAACAACATTCATTTCCTAAACATTATTATGCCAAAGACATATATTTCCTCGATTTGTAACATTACTGTTTTAAGGGACGTATTTTCTTGAAGCTAGGCGATCACCAATTGACAATTCCATCAGTATATCGTAATTTCTTTGATTAATGCGACTGTCATAAATTTATTAAATAAAGAAATAGTTAAAAACTAAAAAAAAACACGCTTTTGATAGAAAACCGAAATAAAAATTATAATTATAAATTAACAAAAATCGTATTTTGCAAATTGAAAAATTGAATAATTTTATCAAATTAATGTATTGTCATCGGTCCTCGATAAATCTACGAAGTTTGAACGAAATCTGGCCGTTTAAAGTGGGTCAAAATGGCGCCCAAATGAGTCAGTTACAATCAAATATACATACAGGTGAAGCTAAAATAAAGCCTGTAAAAATATGTTATAATGTAATAGTTGATCAAATTTTTGTTTTTAATAACATTTTCATATAACTCGATATTTCAGATAACCTCAATATCATTTTTGAAGTCCTATCCATAATTACACTACACGTATGGATTTAATTAAAAAAAAATTATTGAATTTCAGTTCTAAGTATGGGGATACCCCTAAAATTTATTGTTTTGTTTTCTTTTTTTGTGTGATAATGTTAATTGTGGTTCACAGAATACATCTAGTTACCAAGTTTCAACAGTATAGTTCTTATAGTTTTGGAAAAAAAAGTGGCAATACAGTGACATACGCGGACAGACAGACAGACTTGACGAATCTGTAAGGGTTCTTTTTTGCCATTTGGCTACGGAACTCTAAAAAGATATGCTAACGTAAAAACATTGGATTCCTTCATCAGCACTAAGATCTAATTCGTTGCTTAATTCTTATTTACTAATTCTGTTAAATTCAGAGACTCTTCAAAATGCCAATCTCCATTTAAAATAAAAGCAACCTTTAACATACAAACGTTTGCGTCAGTCAAAACTGCGAAATGTATGATTTATGAATATGCCTCCTGTAACTGACTGCGGGATTTTGTTGACTTATGATTATGCGATATTTACTCACGTTTCGTGCGAGTTTCAATTGCTGGATATGTTTTGCGACGGCACAAATAATCAGTCTTGTTGGTTGAGCTAGAACTCGACAGTAATTGACGACAAGTCATTCCATTTTCTCATCCAGCATTGTTGAAATTCACATTTATATTAAATTCGTTACTACGTCGGCATTTGTTGGTTGTGTACACGAAAGTTCTAATGCTCGGCTTAAATTTAAAACATTTCATTTTCATTTTCAACACGACAACTTTCTTTGAGAAGATCTCAAGTGTTCGCATAATGTATTTAAATATATAAATGCGACCGTTTGGAACAATTAACTTAACCATTTCATATGCTCTCTAGCCATTGGATAATAGATAGTCTAGCATGGCATAGCTCCAAAAGCATAAAAATAAAACAAACTATTTAATAGCTGGGACAATGTAGCATCGCATACCTAAGCCCTCTATGTTCATATGTTATAAGATATATATAAATAAAGAAAAAAATCTGCAAATTGTATCTATTACACAAATTAAATTTGAAAACATAATTTATGCGGGACTCGAACCCTCTCACGTTCCGCGCTCTTCAACGTGACGTATCGCTGATAAACCTTAAATGTCTTGGTCAACTCTCAGATTGTGCCTTCATCTACAGCATAGGTTCTCAACGTGGGCGATAACGCCCCCTTGTGGGCGTTTGAGACTTTCGAGGGGGCTATAATACTATATACTATAATATAATATCTTACGTTTAATTTTAAAACAGCTATTTCCACGATATTATCGTGGCTGTAGCTGTTTTAAAATTCGCGACAGATGGTAAGTAAAATTTGCTAGAGCCCCCCATCTAAATTTTTTTCTAGAGGAAAAAAACATATTCTCAAAGTGGGCAGTGAGCAAAAAAAAGTTGAGAAACTATGATCTACAGGATCTATTTTACAGTTGATAACCTGCTCAACTCCAATATTTGCATATTAGGAAATTATCTTGAAATTTCGCTCTTTCAAATCTAAACAAATTGTTATTTTTTTAAAGTAATAACCGTCTGGGATTAATTACACCAATTAAATTTATAAATAAAATATTTATGAACGATGCAGGTCTCGAACTCGCGACCTTTCACGTCCCGTGCGACCGCTGTTCCACTGAGCCAACCGTTCGAATTTCGTATCGTTGATATATCTTGTATGCCTCGTTGTGGCTTCATGTTTGTGTAATTAATCCCAGAAGTGAGTATCATAATTTTCCCTAAAATAATCAAAAGGCATAAACAATTATCATAGTTACAAACAGTATCAATATACTGCAAGCAAACAGTCAAGTTTGAGCCAGTGACGCACACGCAAGAGTTCCGTATCATCGTGTAAGATATAACACAAACTATTTAAATACTAACGGCCTTACAAATAAACTTGGTAAAAAATTATACCTGAGAATAAACCAATCACACATTAGCACAGTCAAAAATAACGATCCTAAAAAATCCGCAATAGCCGAACACTTGCATAAAGCCGGTACCAATCACTGGATCTAGCTGCATTGCCCACGGGTGATTTCTGCTGAACGCCAATACATCCCACGGCTTGTAAGACAAGCTATCGAAATTAAAAAGCATTCTAAGAATTTTAATAGGGAGGATGGTCATAGACTAGCGCAAACATGGATTCCTGTGGTCTCTCTCTGCAGTACAAATGCAACAAAAAGACCCGAAAGTATGGACGTCGTCAGTAGTGTTTGTCGTGAATTAGGGAATCAGTGACCAAAACGAATTAGGCGCAATATGGACACATTGATGTATAGTGTCAAGTGTCAATGTGTCAAGAGTTTCTCGGCGCCTCCGCAGTTCCGCCGCGACACGATTCATGCAATTGGATAAAAATATCGGCATCAAATTAATAAAACACATATTCTGAGTGTGTCATTAGAAATACAATAAACCAATCATAAGCAAAATGTCTATTAGTACACATTTTGCCTATTCTTGGTTTATTCTCAGGTACAACTTTATATCGAATTCATTTGTAAGGCCGTTAATGTCCAATACTTTTGTAAATGATACTTCTATTATGTTTGCATGTCGATGTTTTTATTTGCAGCAGTTTATTTTAATACACACATTGACAAAAGACAGCGAAGAATTAGAAATAGGGTTCCACGTTGTTTTAGTTGGTAACAATTAGGGGGCATTCCCACTATGTCGTAACTAATTAATTATCGTTGGAAGACTGTCATCTCTAGCTGTTCCAATTAATACGATTGTTTGTCGTCAATTTTTTTTATCGTTTAGCGACTATCGTAAATAGCTATTCCCATTGGATCATGACGACATTTTATCGTTTCACGGCAGTCGCTTTGTCATTTACACATCATTAGCAAGCTACAAATCGATACTATATACATAATATAATAATACGACGAGACGATATTGAGACGTGGCTACGATAGATTTGGGGTCACGATTTAGTCTTAATGATTTTTTATCGTGTTACGACTGTCGTGCTAGCCGTTCCCACTGTCATGACAATCTGTTGTAAGTACATTTTTTGCAATGCAAAAAATGTTGTAGACGACAGTAAATCGTGTCGTTCTGTATGAGAACACCTCCATTTAAACATAATATAAGCCATGACATTTCAAACTACACGATTATCTGACGTCACGACAAAGTGTAAACGCGCCCTTAGGGTACGGGACCCTAATAACAAAGCAAACAATAAGTAACTTAAGCTTCAAACTCTAAGCCGGATCACGATGAATACAGAATGTCCAAAATGAAAGAACTCCCGAGAAAATGCGGCCAATTTTCGCTCCTCGCTTCAACTTCTCGTATTTGGTTCCTCCAACCGTGAATGTGTAACGTTATCAAAAGCAGATATTTACGAGCGTCGCGGGATTTTAAAATTCATTTAATATTTCAAAATTTTAAGTCGTAACTTTTGCGCACAAAAGGTGCATTCTCGGGAAATTGCCTCGATTACATCTCTTCATGATTTCAGACGAAGTGGGTGCTTTTAGAGTTCCGCATCTAAATCCAGGTCAAAGTTACAATGGTTTGTTTAGGAGTTTCTTGCAATGTAGGCTTTTTATTCAACAATAATTCTAGTAGCCTTCATAAGAGACATAATAACATTAAGGGTAAATGAATACACTTTTATAATAAAGTCCCAGACACTGTTAAGGCATTCTATATATTTAAATTTGAAATATTTTATTAAAAAATGGCACTTTCGTAAATCCTGCTAATCCACAGTGATCGGACAGCCTGGGACTAGATTATGATTTTTTTATAGCAATAACAATGACAGTACAATATTGTATATTTGAGAATCCTAGGAGAGTTTCTTGCGCCGCTTCTTCTCACAAAGAGCGCCATTTGTTTCCGAAGCAGCAGTAGTATCTAGTATAATTAGAAATGACATTAAAAATAATTTTAAAGGAATCAATGTTGAGAAAATAAATGTCTTTTATACCTTTTAATGTCTGTTATTATTGCAGTAGAAGAATTAATTTGTCTGTCTGTACCTGTTTGTTATCCATTGCTTTCTTATGTTATAGTCTCTACTTCTCAAGTTCAAATGCTATCATCACCATCCAGGTTTTTAAGGTTTATCCGCAGGAATCAGCCGCATCCGCAGTTGCAGTAAGGATGTCTCCCTCATAACATAAAATGACATTTCTTTGACGGCAGTGTCGATTCAACTTTAACAATATACTGTCAAGTGCTGCTCGGAAGCGCTTTGTAAATTAATTAATAGACAATATACAATTAAATCAAAGCATGAAGTATTGACAAACACTTCAAATTTTACGTTTATTACAGAATAATCTGTGTGTACTTAATACATAATATATATCAATGATCGCATTCTCGACTAGAGCCGACTTTATCTGAACAAGCGTTACATAATCTAGCGTGACAACTCAGCCTTATTCACTCACAGCATAATCTACTCAGCGGACCTAAAAACTACTTAAAAATTTCACTTCAAAACTAATTAATAAGTACTATTTAATCAACAGTACTGTAGGCGCTAAATAAGATTGCACCTCACCCTCCAATTCAGAATAGTGTTACGTTTTATTACTTACGCCAAATTACACATTCAAAGAGTACCTTCTTCTCGTTGAGGAGTGCTCTATATAGTCTATAAGGTTTTTATTTACTTGAGAATAATTGTTAAAAATGGCCGAATCATTCGATTAGTTCCATTAAAGGGAGCTTAAGTTGTTTAGTTTCCATTGAAATTTATAACAGAATTAATTCCCAGAGGAAAAGGGTCTTAACAGGCAGAAAACCAAGTAATTCTATAAAAATATCTTTTTTATTTAAGAGACACGGAATAGCAGGTATTCCAATACTGATTTACCTCTTTAGCTGTCTTTACCTATCTACTTCATCAGTTATGATTAAAGTATATGGTTTAATTGATTTGAAATATCAAATTAAATCAAATCAAAACCACTTTATTCATGTAGGTCGCGGAAATGACACTTATGTCATATTTAATGTCAAAATTTTTTTTTCTTTTTGAATCTACCGCTACTTCATATAGGGTTGAGCTAATGAGAAGAAGTAGCAAGAAACTTATTGTCACTCTTTTAAATCAAGATTTACATTTTCATCGTTTTACAAATCATTTCAATTACAATGTAATATGCAAACAAAACTTCAACGTCTCAAACATCAAATAGTCAATGCCTTACACGAGTAAGTCAAAAAAGTAAATGTAAATAAATACAGAACAAAAGTTATTGAATATGTATGTATGTATGCTGCATCATCCACACACACCGTAAATAAATAATGGTATTTTGAGAGCAATTTAAAAGTGATTATAAAAAAATATCTATATCTATCTAATCCGAATATCAAGTTTAAGGCGCGGTCATACCTCAATATCCCCAAAAATTGGTTCCTTAGAGACTCGATTACAACATAACGCAATAAAAAATATTCCGACGCATAAAATACAGTACACAAAGAAGGACTTAAAGAAAATTTTGGACCGAATAGAATATTTATATATAATTTGAAATATCCAATAAAAAAATTTGGAAGTTGCTTCCCAAAAATAAACTTAAAAGTCAAAAAACTCCGAAATTTCAGCTATAAAACAAATATTTTTTAAATAATTTAGAATTAGTGCTTTTCTAATACTTAAATCGAACAATTTTACAATTTAATATGTAGATTTTGAATAAACAAAAGAAATTCAGTAAAATAAATGCACATTTGCAGCTTAGCCACATGATCAACACAATTATTGTAGCGTTTACAATCCTAGTCAGTCCCCGCCTTAATAAGCAGCGTGTTATTGTAATTCAGACAATGATAGTTATAAAGGAATAATGATAAAAACAATATGTTCAGTAGCAGGCCATCGATTGATACTTCTAGGTCACAGAGTTATTAGTACAGATTCACAATCCGCACTCCGAGGAGCAGCCAACAGGTGTTCTTTTGTTTCAATAACCAATCTCGTTGTTGAAATAATGATGATGCCATTCAGCGCGGAAAGTACGTGAAGCTTATTGTGCAATATTAATATACAAAGATTGTTTCGAATCATTTTCACACCAATAACAATCCACATGAATAATTGACGTACTATAACCAGACTCATAATCACGGTCAAAAATTGTATAATGCAAAACTCTGCCTACGAGTCTATGAGCAGAGTTTTGTTTCGACCGCGCTTTGAATACAACGCCACGCAATGAGAACGTGTCAGTGAAAATCTGTCCAAACAGCAGCATAATATCTAAACTTAAAATGTGTACATTTCCAAACTCTTGCATAAAACACTATTAATTTACTGCAAGCATTTATTATAAGAAGTGCGGTTCTTTGAAAAATTACGAGTACTTCCGTGTGCCAACTAATCCTGAAACACTTTAAACAGTTATGGTTTCAGCACCGGATTCTTAAAACTCCGACACTAACTCACACCAGTTTTATAATTAAATCCGGCTAGATTCTACGTGGGTAACACTGAAAATGATTAGAACTGGCCAGTTTGAAACAATGTTAATGAAAACTTTATTTGAATATCGATTTTAGAACTCTTTGGTCACTTATATACATAGTATATTACATTCATTGTTTTTGTGAATTGGCGGCAAATCTAAAACTCTTGTTATGCGTGAAAATTAACCTAACGCGAGAAAATATCCGGTCAATGATTTATTATGACTTTCGTTGTGGGCTTACTCAACAACAAATTTTTAACTAACAAAAATTTTGGAGCAATGAAAAAGATCTCTCGCTATTTATACAATATATTTATTATTTATATTCAAGTTTAGTAAAAATAACCTACGCAAGGTGATACAATAAAATACTCCAACACTCCGACTAACTTGAGTAAGTTGAAAAGTAAATAAATTATAAAAACTCAAAAAAATATAATTTTAAATGCTAATCTTACATACATTTTTTATTGGGAACAACAAACAATTATACATGACATCTTACTTAATAATTACAATTCTTATAATATAAATACATGTGTAACCAACTACGTTATCCACAGATAAAATTCACTAAAATCACAAAGGTTTTAAAATACATTGGTAAATATATTTTTATTATATTTTATACATAGTATCACACACGTATACATATTAATACTTATGCATATTATAAAACAATATTAGTCAAAGATTACGTAATTATTTTATGCAATTTGTTAAATATCAGATTTTCTAAAGTAAGTACCCACTCTTTATTTATTTTAAAAGGTAAATAAAATTTTAATGGTATCCGTGAAGACAGGAAACACCAGTCAGCAATTACCGCTTTACAAATATTCCTAGGAATTGTTGGAAGAAAGTTTAGTTATGGTTGAACAAATTTTTATCACGGGCAATGAAGTAGGAAATTAGCAATTACTTCAGCTGGCCTGTTCAAAGCTCCAGCAGTTAAATTACATATATTTAAATTATCTTTAAAGTTTAATACTTGTCTACGAAGAAGTGAACCAGTAATGACAGGTCCACTTATAACGAATAACGAAAGAGTAAAGTGTCTGAAAGTAAATGTAGATATTTCTTTTCGTTGTTCATTGTATAGATTAGGTCGAAGAACATCAAATGGCCACCATTTTTATTAATGGTACGAATAAATGAACGAACTAAAACAATTTTGCAATTCAATTTCCGACTCGATTTGACGTCAACCTTAATTCGATAGCTCAAAATACATCGTATAAAATAGCAAAGCAGTTCATTTTAGGTCCTCAATAGCAATAACAGTTCATAGTAGGCCCTCTGTTCTTGTTGGCCTTCCAGTACTTCTTACGGTAGTACTGGGAACGTATAATTCAGTGTCTTGTTTAATAAACAATTAAACTGTTATATATATTTAAATTTACAGTATTTTTTGTCCGTTTAATGCATTACTCACGGATACAATGTTCCAACGTTTAAAATAAATCCTTTTAAGTAGAGTTCACCACAGATAACGGAACGTATCTGTCACTGTCACACGGAATGAGATTGCCGGGATCGAGTAGTTTTCAATTGTCTTATCCGAATTTCCTAGAAGCCTTCAGCGACAGAAAAGTCGTTCAAAGATTAAAACTGATTAGAAATGGATAGACCTTTGAATGTGAAATGGGCCTTCCTATTGTTTTAGTATTAACTTTGTCCTCATTAATCTGGCTTCATTTTACAAAAAACATAATTCAATTCAAACAAAAATTGGTAGATCCACAGATTATTGCTTACAAGCAAAACAAAAAATTATATTTAGCTCAAAGAGAATTACCATAGATAATAATATTATAACGTACAACGCCAAAGAAATTTCCATCGGAGAACACATTGAAACACATCATCATAAAAACAAATATATTTTTCATATACAGAGATAATACCTAGATATATTCAAATTCAAATATTTTTATTCAAAATAGTATATGATATCGTTTATTGAAAGTCAAAAACTACCACTCATTCCAAAAAATATGCCTCAGACCTGAGGAGAACGGGCGCAACAAACTCGGCGGGCTTATTTTTTTTTTCATACAAAATATGGTTACAAAATAATAACGTACAATTAAACTTATTATTTAATAGCCTGAGGGCGGGCGATTTATTCCCAATCTGTTGTATCATTAAGAAAGTCATTAATGTTATAGTAACCTTTACCACACAAACGTCTTTTAACAATTCTTTTGATTACCGTAACACTTTTTTTATGAACATTTTCTGGGGTCTTGTTGTAAAAGCATATATATCATTATAAAAGCATATAATATCATCATCGTACAATTGTTTCAGAATCATTAATAGAGAATTTAAAGCATGGGTGTAGATAAAAATTATAGCAACTGCATACCTCGGTGACGTCACAGATATATTATGTTAACCGAGTAGTAGGCATTATAAGTTAATGTTTGTTCCAGGAGTTAACATTATTGTTACGAGTATGACAGTTTCTAGCAAATTCACTTATTAAAAAATAACCCACAAAAGAAAATACTTTCTTAAATTAAAACTTAATCCATTTTATTCCTCGTGATATCATAATATACCTGCCCCGACTTCGAATAACAATTGTATAATCCCGCCCCAATATCTATCATTATTTATCATTGTCTCCTGTATAGCATCCATTTCAATAGAATCCTTGCAAACTAACTCGCTGAAACTACACAAAATATATATTGCTTTAATTCGTACTGGGATAACTTTTATTTTTCCGCAATTAAATTGATATTTACTGATAAACTTTGCTTAACTAAACTAAACTAAACTAAGTGTAACGGGAAATTTAAAGTTTCCGCGAATCGAACGAAAATTTTGATTTTAAAAATGTGTAACGAAATTCAAAAGAATATTATTAAGCGTTTATTTGATAAATACTTTAATATAAATTACATTCTCAATTATTCCTTAACTTGGGAATGGAGCGACCGCCCTCAGGCTAATTAATTAATAAAACTTATTGTAATGTTTATAATTTTATTGTATTCTATTTATAGGCATATAGCTTCGAATGTGGGTAGATTTACTTTCAATAAATGATTTAAAATCCTACTTTGAATAAAAATATTTGAATTTGAGTATCGTCCCCAAAAATTTAATAATAATGAAAGTTAATAAATTATGAATTAAAATTATTTTAACAATTGTACACAAATAACTCGATGTTATTTTTTCTGCATTACACTACAACTAGACTCAAGTCACAAAGTGCGGCAACTAATACTTCACCCAAGTGGGCGAACTCGAGCCAGTCTCGAACAATGTGTGATGTTGATGTGCCGCATGTTCTGTTAAAATTTTACTAATAATTGAAACCAAAATGCCGGGGTTGCGTAGTAAAACTTTGCATAAATACTACAAGAAATAAGAAAGACACTGGGATCACATATTATCATCAGTAAATATTTTGTATTTTATTAATTTCAATGTAAAATAACACGAAGCGTTTGTTACAAAATTTGAAAGATGCCATTGGGTGTCAAGATACCACGCACACGAGCATCTAATAGTTGCCGTAATAAAAAAGGTATTGTTGTTAGGACATCTAGAAATCTTTAATATAAGATGTTAATATTATTATTAATAGTAGTGAGACCTCACAACTGTAATAAAAGTAACGATCTTGAAGTGTTTTTTGACCAATAAAAGCAGAGTTAAAATTACTTGGTAATGACAGCAGAATGCTTCATTCCGAAAAGCGATTATTGCCAAAGCGCATAACTTCTGTAATTATCTGTTTATCTGAGCTTAATGATGTCGTAAGATTAACATCGTCTCATCGCCGAATCGCGTACAAAACATATAACAAGTATCGTTTACTTACTTATTAGTACCCACGATTAAAAACACATGCTGTGACGTAATAAACGCTCATCTCAGTAAGGGCTTAGCGTGAGAAAGTTTCTCTACCCACGTCGGATATGGCTTCATTCGAATTTAGGTTTTGTTACAATAACTTAAGCACTATTTTAGCGTGCTAATGCTTAACTTTTGTTGTTTGGTTGTATATACACTTAAGTGTAATGAATTAGATCTGTCAACAATATAGTTAGTATGTTCAAACATATATCGAAGAGTTATGTGAAATGATCTTATTTACTAACACCTCTGAATAGTGCAGTCGTTTGCTACAAAGAGTGTTTTAATGAGAAACTGCTACAATAACATTAGAATACAAGGTAAATTTCTCCACTATATACAAGAATATAGCAAGTAGCTCATATGGGTCATTGGGTGCTCCGGAAAGCAGAAGACCCCGGTTCGAATCCAGATGTCCTATTAGTTTTTTTTTGTTCATATTTTGACCTTCAAAAATCCGAACATGGCTCGGTCGTCCAGCTATCGGTATAAATTAAATCTTTAGTGTTAATTCCGCAATTTTTTTAATTCAAATTCAGAAGTGTTCATTTCAGACTAATGTTCTACTTGCAAGATCAATAGAAGCCTTTTATAATTCAACTAGTCACGAGCCATTATATACTTCTTATGGCACCAGGGGAAATTAACATCTCTATATAATCATTCATCTTGTTAGTTTTACTGGACTCAAAAGTTCCTTCTACAAAAACATATTTTTTGACGTGACAACGTCTTAATTAAATTCGATAGAGCCGGCTGCACGCACGAAAAAACATGACTCATGCGCCGTTACCTCGCTCTGAGGCGTTCCATGTAAGGCTTGAAGTGCAAGCGAGAGCGCGGAACGAGCGACAAAGAAGCACAATCGGCCTTTGCGTTCGGCAGCGTTCGACATCAGAATAACACAGATTGTAAGAAATTAAATATTACACATGTTTAAAAGTTGTAAAACAATTGCTCAACGCACATTTATACTTGTAAAAACTATTAAATTGTAAAAAAAAATTGACATAATTGTATTTATGCGTACAAATAAATCTAACTTGATCAATTTCATTGTGATTTCCAATTACCTCCTTCTATATATACATACAAATGTATTAAACTAATGAAATTAAAATTTTGTTTTGAAAAATGCTACCATTCCATCGGTATTTTCTTAAGACATTGTCACGTTCAGCTATCGTCAGTAAACCGACTTTACAGACAACCAATTTTTTTATGACAATAAGGGACGAGACGAGCAGTACGTTCAACTGATGGTAATTAATATGCCCTGCCCATTACAATGCAGTGCCGCTCAGGAATCTTGATAAGACCAAAATTTCTGAGCGCCACTACAATTGCGCTCGTCACCTTGAGACATAAGATGTTAAGTCTCATTTGCCCAGTACTTTCTTTCACTAGCTACGGCGCCCTTCAGACCGAAACACAGTAGTGCTCACATTACTGCTTCACGGTAAGGCGCCTTTGTGGTACCTACCCATAATCTAGCTGGCATCCTGTGCAAAGGAGCGTTCCACTAAGTTATCAAGAAATTTGTGTCAGCTAAATCCCCCGGGATCGAACCCTTGACATGTTAATCTAAAGCTATACAGGTCGCCATGAAGTTAAATTAATTTTAAGCTAAACCATATAGCATCTAGATATTCAGTTTATGTAGAGTGGGAAACTTGACCGTATTTAAATAATAGATATGAAAATCCTAACGTTTTAAAATTATATTCCAGCATTTATAACACACGAAACTTTCCACAGAGCAACCAAACAAAAAGGCTTTTTTTAATTACCGCCTCCATATTTATGTGGTTATTGTCATAGAATATGAATAAAATAGAATATAATGGCGGTTTATGCCTACCATTCTGTATCCATATTAATCACTGACCTGTATAAATGCCACTGAACAGGCTGTTCCATATGTTTGACAGCAAATTTTTTGTGCCTATTTGAAGCGCCACCGCGAGCTTCCAGAGAACTAATTTTGACTATAATACAAATGGCTGCGAAGCAACGTACAATATCGCACGTACAATATATACAATGTCGCAAGTATCTTTGCATTTTGAATTAATTTAGTTGGTTTTCTGTGTTATTATACTTCAACGTAATAAAGTACACAACTTTTTTTGTAAATAGTTTCCCACCAGCTATCGATGTTTGCTGAGGTTGTCTTCACTAGTTTTAGTACCACACTCTCGCTACATTGCCGACAGCGCCAAAATGGCGAATAGCAAACAGTCACAAAAGCACTTTGACAGCCGCCAGTCCACTCCCGCAGTTCCACAAGAAACAATTAAGAATAGCATCGATAGCATGCCCGGACGAATACAAGCTGTCATTTTAGCAAGAGGGGGCCACGCTCGATATTAAACTTTAACTTTTTTAATAAACAGATACGCAACTAGCTGTTTAGACTATGGAATCATTTATTCATCCAAATGTAATGATGAAATTGATAGAAACCACTTTTTCTTAGTTATTAAAAGTATTATGATAATACAAGCTACTCAAACAGGTTGTTTACCTAGGTGCGTGTTTTTTATATATAAGATATTTCCACCTATGTATTGACTCATTCCTCTATGCTGCTGAGACATGGACCCTACGAGAAAGTGATAAGAAAAAGATAAACGCTCTTGAGATGTGGTGCTGGAGAAGAATGCTCGGTATATCGTGAACTGAATTCCGCACCAATGAGTCCATTCTTCGGGAGCTCGGCATCAAACAGAGACTGACTGCTACCGTACAAGCTCGCATTCTCACTTTCTTCGGGAATGCATCGAGGCGTGGAAGCGACTCCATAGAACGCTTAATAGCGCAGGGTAAAGTCGAGGGCACTAGACCACGAGGCAGGTCCCCGATGAGGTGGACGGACCAAGTGAGGCAAGCTGTCGACGGTACTCCATCGCTTCGCAACGAGTGGCGTCGCATTGTGAAACAGGCCACTAACCTCAACGTGACGACCACGACCACTGACAAGAGTGTATAGCTGAAGAAGAGGGATTGACTCGTCACGATATCTCTGGAACCATAAGGCGTAGCGACTTGAAATTTGGTAGGAATATTTCTTTCGTAGAATAGAGGTCAGCTAAGAAGTATTTTACGAAATTCCACTCGCAAGAGTTGTTATGAATAGAATAACGTCTGTCAGGTCAGTAGTTTATTATATATAGTTTAAAAATTACAAACATGAAGCAGATTTCCTGATGACAGGATCATGCACCCACCAAAAGTAGCGCCCGTTCACGAGAATGACGCGTGGACCAGTCATAACCTCCATCGACCACATTTTAATGAAGAACAAGTAAATGTTTCTACCATCAAGCAAGTTTCGTGTTTATTGACTTCTGTAAGTGATATAAATCGTGGCTACAAGATAGTTCCTAAAGTATGTCTAAGTTCAAACGTCTGAGCTCTCACTATAATAGTTTAAGATCAGTTTAAGTACAATTTTCCCGACTCCTTTACACAGTCCTAATGATTTAAATTTTAAACGTGTTTATTAAAGTCTTTAAAAAGAATTTTTAGTTCAAATTTTTTTCATTTACTGCCTAAATTTTAAGATTCAATATCACATTAGACGACAACGAACTGTATAGCCGAGTGGTTAGGGATCCTACCTACTAAGCTAGAGGTCCCGGGTTCGAATCCCGGTAGGTGCAAACATTAATTATATGATGAATATGGATGTTTGTTTCCGAGTCATGGATGTTTACATGTATTTATGTATGTTTAAGTAAGTATATTGTATTAAATATATCGTTGTCTTGCAACCCATAAAACAAGCACTATGCCTAGTTTGGGGCAAGATAATAGGTGTAAAAGTGTGTCAATATTATTATGATTATTATTAGTACAAAGAATTAGCGTTTCAATTTATATAACACAAGCTGTTACCAACACAAGTGTTGGTGTCCCACTGCTGCTAAATGCATAAATATATAAATAATTTCATATCAATTCGACCTATGGTACAAAAGATAAAATCTATATATTTATAGTATATAGAATTTTCTGAAATCTAGACATCTATATATTTATAGTATATAGATAATATAATTGATGTTTCCGACGACCGAGAACGACCGAAATTAATTCAAAATGCAAAAATACTTCAGAGTATTGTACGTTTCTCTCCCAGCCATTTGTATAATACGTTAAAATTAGTTCTCTGAACGCTCGCGAGTGGCGCTTCAAATAGGCACAAAAAATTTGCTGTCAAACATATGGAACAGACGGTCCAGTGGTATTTATACAGGCCGAAATGCACTACGTTTTATGCAACTGTTCGCTTTCAAACTTAGCCGGATTATACTTCGTCGCCAATCGCCTTAATGTAATTAGTACTATTTCAAACTTATATCAAATGTTTCATACTAAACTAAATTTAAATTTTTACTCAGGCAGCCCCGCCTCTTATTACGTAGTATTTTCATCCTCTTTGCCAGTAACTAGAGGCGAAACACGTTTCGAAGTGTTCATGCAAATCTTGTCAATTAGAGTTAAATTCTATTAATTTTCTCAAAAGAGTTTGTATGTGTTTTACCCGTGTGAGATGTTATCATATACTTGCATAACAAAAGCTCTCATACAAAAAATATCAAGATAGAAATAGGCCTATTTAGGTCGACATATTTAGAACAACTTACGATTAATTGTACGAAATTTTACTTTCACAACAAATATTAGACTCTTTGTATATACAGAATATGCCAGACGAAAATGGCTTCTATGTACATTTGGAGCGCGAAACTCATGAAATGCTGAACTCCTTTGTTACCAAATAGAATCCTCTTTTTGCTTTACGAAGCATTATGACGTCCACTCTCTCATTAAATATTGTCGTTGTAAAATGTATCCATTCTGCTTTTATGCTGGCAGCAGGATTTAGGAGTTTTTCTACAATACCCAACCCAACTACTGACCTAGTTAATACAATGCTTCTTATAATGAAGAATTTCTTTTAAATAAGTTTTCCATTTTTATTCAATGCAGGTTTTCCGCGGTTTAACCCGCGTATAATTTTTTTTTGCTACAAATTACCGCTTGTAACCTGTGTAGGTATACCATATTGTATCGTCGTCTTTTTTGTTGATCTATTGAGTATCAATATCTACGTATAACAATGAATAATTTAAGTAGGAATAAACATTAGGTCAGCTCACGCGAATAAAGTTCGGTTAACGCTTTCTGTTCTACGACTTCTCAAAAAAAAGGCTAACTTCGCCTCGATTTCACCAATGACGCTTCAAACTGAGTTAAATCAAACTCCGTTTTACTTAACCTAGTTCAAATGCCAGTTCGATCTCGATTAAATAGAAAGCGATATCAAAAACCGAGATTACCTATTAAAAACAATAGAATACTTATATTAAATAGCTGTCAAAACTGTCATAGTTATGTATGAACAAATTCAAATTTTTTAAAGTGAAACTTTCATAACATCGTCTCAATCTTTTTCATCTGTGTGTTGCGTGTCGCCTGACGGTCGGGCGGTGCCTATAGTTCGCAGCAGCTGACCGTATAGTGTATAGACTATTACTCATTTGTGCCAGTGCTTCACGCTATTTTTAGTTAAATGTATATAATGTGAAAAAAAGTTTTACATTAACCGTGGTTTCATAAAACCACACATTCCTTTTTTTATAATATTATGTTAACATTTCTATTACGATAACGACAGTGATAGCTTTTGGACGCAATCAAATGTTAAGCGTCCAAAATTCGTCGATCAGCATTTAAACGCGTTTAAGCTATAACTGTGAACACGTTTACATACGTAAATTTATTTAATAATACGGCTTTACTCATGGAAATCGGTGTCGGTACCGACTAGTTTCGGACCATTCGGGGGTCCTTCATCAGGGTGAGTGTAGTTCATCATATATATATATATATATATATATATATATATATATATATATATAGATTAACAAAAAATGTGACTCTCATTTTTTCGCATCCTAACACGACAACATACGATTAATGAGAAGTAATTTCATTGTAGAACATGCAAATAAATTAAAATTAAACTTTGAAATAATGCACACTATTAAAGCTAATCACTTTCTGTAACCAATAAAATGGAAGAAAAACGTTCCAAACCACAATCATGTCGAAATTGAGTTAAGAACACAAAACTGGTCACGTGATTCATATTAACGGACAGACAAAAAATGGCAGCCCTACTGTCACTCCTTAAATGACACCATGACTTAGCAGCCCAACCCACATGTATGGAATATACTAATATTTATTAAATTTTAAACACGAATTCCTTCAAATGTGACCTTTGTGGCTTGGAACGTTTTTCAGGAACTATGTCTATGTATCTATGCGATACAGGCTTGCCTAGTGCGGAAAGCGCAGTTAATTTTGTATTTTTATGTATCCATTTTTGTCAATAAATATATTTTCTTTCTTTCTTTTTCTTTCTTTCATGTCCAAATATTATCTGCTTACGAATATACTATCTCAACTATCTAAAGACATAAATAGGTCACTTATTGTAATAATTTATAGAAAAAAAACGACATCCTATTGGATATGACTCAATATCTTAATAAATAATGGTTTCTCTTATCTTAATAATAATTATATAATCGGGTTCTTAATTACTACGAGGGTCTCAGAGCATCGAACTCGCGGCAGATGGCGAGCGGGTGCGGGATCGATGCACGTGTACCCACGCACGTGTTATCATCCTGCGAATGGTACTGCAAAATACTCCGTATTGTAAGGCAATAAAGGTCACAGAGAGAACGCAAGCTGCTGGGATAAATTATAGAGTCCTGTTACTCTCAAGGTTCTTTTCAACGAATCTTCCGATCTGTGAAGTATCATGCCTCAGGATAATTTTGCTAAAGAATTATGTTTTTAGTATTTTCTTTTTACTACTACTACTATTAACGCGAGATATTTAAAAACAAATCACTTTTTAAATGATTAAAACGCGTGTCATTATAACTGCGGTTTTACATTATACAACATTACAACGTTTGATGTTTGCGTTGATTTTGCGTAAAAGTTACTTTTTTGTTATTATTTTAGCTAAGGCGGCGTCCATAAATGACGTGAGGTGTTTTTTTGTCCCTCCCCCAGGTGAGATGTCGTGAGATTTTATTCAACATGTCCAAACCAAAACTCTCTCTCCAACGTAAGATTAGATGAGATTTGACTCGATTCCTTCCCCCCGTTAGGCATCTCAAATAATTTATGGACGCCCCCTAAACCGTTTTAGAACGTTTTAAAATGTATCTGTGATATTTATAATTATATTATTATGGATCCAGAGATATCGTGATGAGTCAATGTAAATATATATATATATATATATATATATATATATATATATATATAGACATTGTATATATATATGTTGCAGGGAAATAATAATAACCGAGATTTGGTAAATTCCCTAAATGTTTTGATTAAATCACGGAGTATGTTTAAAGAACTAAGTACACGATTTTATCATTTCTCCAAACAAATCTAGTGATTTGATCAAATGCCAGAGTTGGTTCCACGAAATGACAATGAGTGACGCGCCTAGAACAAGTTGGGATGTAAAAGCGAGCGAAGCGAGCTACAGATTTGAGTCATACTCCAACCCGGACAGATTAGGTGGCATAAAAGGCATAAAAAGGCATAAAAGGCATTTATTTTCTCAAAATTGATTCCTTTAGAATTCTTTTTGATGTCATTTCTTATACTACTAGATACAAGGTGGAAGGGGCCTTTAGTGAATTTTTATATGTTTTGAGGCTTTGTTACATTCATTTGATTTTCAGGAGAATGGCGCGTTACCTTTTCTTGGGAGTGGGGGAGTGACCCAGGGGACAGAGGACATCTCCCTCCCTCCCCCGTCCCCTCTCACCCCCTCCACCTGCGACACGATACTAAACTCATACCAAATTATGTCTAAGTCTTACCAAATAAACCTTTTAAATACCAAAGAAAAGACTTTTTGCCATTTAACGAAACCAACTCTGGCATTTGGTCAAATCCATGGATTTGTTTAGAGACATGATAAAACCATGTTGTCATTTTAACATCCTCCGAGATTTGACCAAATCACTGTTTTTATCATATCCCTACATATACATATATATATATATAATGAGTTTTATCTTTATGTAAGAATCTTGTATAACATTGGTTGTTAGATGCAGGTGTTTGCAACATCAGGCCAATGTCTACGTCCGGTTGAATCTGGTGTAATTTCCATTGCAATTTGTTACAGTTCCAGACTTATTCCAATTTTAAAGAGAATTTCAAAGACATTGGAGTTATTATCTTTTATTGTCGAGAGATCTTAGGATTTTTTTGTCATTTTTTCATATAGCTCATTCGGAAAGCAGCTTTCCTTAGAGAAGAACGAGCAAGAAACTGTAAGGTTGCTCTTTTCAATACAGAATGGTATTATAAGTTCTTATTTTCAATTAAATGTACAAATCATTTCAATTACAATATAAGCAAAGTGATGCAATAAAAATACTCAAACGTCAATTACTAAATGTCTTACACGAGTAAGTAAAAAAAAGCAAATTAATAAGTAAAAACATAGTTATAGATATTGAGTACATACATATAGTACAATAAAGTAGATGTATCGATCTACACACTATTCTGGACACGACAAACATTCCTTCATCCTGAACAAAAAGAACTCATTTAACTCTGTGATATTGAAAGTATGATTTGGACACGGGAATATTGCAGAGTTTTGATTATATAAAGCAAGGAATTGTATTCACGTATGCGATGCAATACGGTGATTGCGTTGAGGTTAGGGTTGCCACATGATATCCTAAAGGATACTAAAAATTATTATCATTTCTTGCCTTGCTTGTTCAAGTTCTTATTTCAATTACACGCTGACAATAATTATAGATAATTAAATTCTCAATTTTTTTCAACTAATTTGACATAACTATAAGCTATGATATTTTGGGGATGAAACAAATTCAGTAGTTAAGTTAGTAAATATGGACTTACTTACTGAATTTATTTCGTTTTACTAACTTACTTACTGTATTTATTTCATCCCCAAAATTTCATATGATTAGCTTAATTAATTCGATTTAGTATAACATTGACGAGAGATCACACATTTTAAACAAATTATCGCCCGTAATAATCTAGGTTTGTTATTCACAAGAAATTGCCAAGTTTCGGGTTAAAGAAGTAGATACTTAACGCGTATAATTTAAAATGCATTTCATTAAAAGAGCAACAAATAGAACCGCTTAAGCTTATAAGTGGCAACCCTGGCAAAAATTTATGTTAAAATCGAGCATCCTTTGTTCGACAAAACAACTTTTAGGCTTGTTTCAAACACCGCAATGCTGCCAGTGTTTTAGATAGGTTTCGGTACTGATTTGTGTTTTATATTTATTTATATGTAGCCTACAGCTGTCAGAGCGTAAATGTGGTTTTACTCTGTTATGTTCACCATTGATAAACTGCTGAAGTTATAGAATGTAGATAATATTAACAGATTACAGGGGGGATTCACATTTTACTACTTTGGAAGTGTCTCACGCGCAAACTTATATTAGTTTAAAATAAATTATATTAGAAACCTCGATATCATTTTGGAAGACCTATCCATAAGTAACCCCACACGTATGGATTTGATGAAAAAAATTTTTTGAGTTTCAATTCTAAGTATTTTCTAACTTTATTTTCTATTCTTACCCCAAATTTATTGTTATTTTTTTTTCTAATTTTGTGTAAAATTCTTAATGCGGTTCAGAGAATACATTTACTTAGCAAGTGTTGGTATAGTTTTGGAAAAAAGTGGCTGTGACATACAGACGGACAGACAGACAGACATGACGAATCCTTAAGGGTTCCGTTTTTTGCCATTTCGCTACGGAACCCTAAAAAGCGAGCTTCTATGAGCGTAAACTTACAGTATCTTCTTTATTATGGCTTCCCGCAAAGACTTGAATACCACAAGAGAGATGGGCAGAGGACTGACTAAGCCGGCTAAAAGTAGTTTATACCAGTAAAAGACAACTGAAACCGACACAAACTGGACTGACCTTTAACCAAAGATAATTGTAACATTAAACACTAATTGTAATTATTAAATAATAGTCTTTGAATACAATAAAGTATCATACAATTTGGAATGCATTACTATCATTTAATTATATTTCGCACACAGAATATAAATGGATGCTTACAACAAACAAAGCCAATTAGCACTCAGCGAACATTTCAATTAGCTAGTTAATATTGCTATTATTCGTCTAATACGCTTGCAAATATGACGCTTCAGCCAATTAGTGTAGCCTCTGTTTCACATCAAGAACAGTCTTATGTCGAGAGAGTTTCGTATCAGATTTACAGAGTTTCGTCGAATAATTGTTCTACATATTAGTATTAGTATTTTCGTATAGGTACTCTCAATCTAATAATAATAAAAATAGTTAAAAAAAACTGAAAACACGCTTTGGTTGAAAAGATAATACACAAATAAAACTTTAAAAACAAAATTTTATGAACGTTGCGGGAATTGAAAGTAAAGTAGATCCTGTAGATGAAGCTACGACCTGAGAGTTGAACAAAGCATACAAGATTTTATGACGATACGTCACTCGGACGGTTCGTTCACTTGGTTAGAGCATCGGCACGGAACGCCGTAGGTTGAGGGTTCGAGTCCAGCATCCTTCATAAAATTTTGTTTTTCAAATTTTCTTTGTGTATTAATCGTAGAAGTGAGTATTATCACTTTAAAAACATAACAAATTGAAAAGATAATGTTTGAAATTTAAAATAAATATCAATTTCTGCCTTATCGACGATAGATCAAAAAATTACAAAAATTAACAAAAATCTTTTGCAAATTGAAAAATGGAATAATTTTATCAAATTAATGTATTGTCATCGGCCCTCGATAAATCTACAAAGTTTGAACCAAATCTGGCCGTTTAAAGTGGGTCAAAATTACGCCCAAATGAGTCGGTTACAAACAAATATATATACAGGTGAAGCTAATAAAAAGCGTGTTATTAAAAAGATATGTCCCAATCAATAAAAAATGTCAGTCAGCTTTCATAACAGACTCCTGTGACAGTCAAAAAGACTTTGCATGTTAAAGAAGAACATATTAGGAAAGAAATTTCTAGAAGTAGCTTGTAATGATTAGCAAATCCACTTATTGAGACCAGTAGATAAAATAAACGTGTAGAGAAAATCTGGTTTCTTACTAAGCGGACAATCATTCTTTTCCATTTATTCATTAGATTAGATTTATATGAGTAGGTATATCAAATAAATGTATATTCATTTGCCTCCTAGAAATTTTTGATTTGCAATGAATCTTTATATTTATAATGAAAATGGTCTTTGTTTGAGACTCTTTCACGCCTAAGCCACTGATCGTATCGTCATGAAACTACCACTATTCGATACGAAATTTATCCTAGATGGCTTATTTTTTGAATTCCAACGTTCTTTCATTAATTTATTTCCATTTAAAAGTCGCCCAGCGGAGCGGGCGGGAACTGCTTATACAACGAAAAACATTGTTAACCATTTGTCAACGATGATTGCTACCACTATAAAGATTTCTAGAAATATCATAAAAATCATTCCAAAATATTCAAAAAATCAGATAGCAGAAGGAATGAAGACTGGGATTAGATAATTAGCTATCCTCGATAAGCCTTGTCACTGCCCGAGATCCGACATTTACAAAATATATTTTCCTCTAAGGGAAATAAGAAACTTACATGAATACGAAACTAAGTAAGCTTCGTCGTAAATAACGTTGAAAATTTCACTTCCTAGATCTACGTGCTTCACAACAATGATTATTCAAGTATTATAACTTAAAGAGTTCTGAGATCACCTTTACTCTAAGTGCTGTGAACGTTAAAAGGGTATTATCTATTTCAGCTTGACGAAATACATATAATTCAAGGGGTTTTCTTTATATGACCTAATGTGTATTACTTGGAAATAATAATAAAATTTATTACTTTTACAGTGTTACTTTTTTCATTCGTTGCCCGCACGCACTTTACACGTACAAGTAAGTAGCTCTTTCGTTAAACAACTCTTCTACACTTAGTTACTACCAGATTAAGTGTTATAAATACACACAGCAAGAATTAATAATAATAAATTTATTTCACAAATATTACAATAAATAAATAGTATTACAAGTTAAAAATATGATTCTGAATTATGTTATTAATCACTAGCTAACCTGGCAAACGTTGTTTTGCCATATAAATTATATATGTAAACCTTCCTTGAGCTTCAACGAATCTATTACAAAAAATTTCATTGAGATCGGTCGAATAGTTTAGGAGTTATTAGGGAACATACAAACATACATTCTCTTTTATAAATATAGATAGGTAGAGGATGGATTTACGGCTCCTCCCAATATTCAGTCTATCTCTTACTTGAGATAAAAATCGTAACTATCGTTGATTTTTCTGTCTCAATAAAATTATCGACGGTATCGGTGCACGCTGTCTGTCAAAGGGACGACGTATAGCTTACAAGCGATATAAAGTTTGTATGGAAATTGCAATTCACGCGTCCCAGTCCCGTAAGGCGATAAGACAGACTTATCAGGTATATTGGGACAGTTTCAGATTATTGACAGCTAATACAGACAGTAGAAGGTAGTAATTTATCTCTATCTATAGATAGTATATTGGGAACGGCCGTTAGACACAATACAGGGAGCAAAGACAGCTAAACTAGTATGAACTGTGTTTCAGCTGTCAGTGACTTCTCGGTACCAGACATAATTACAAGTACCTACATAGTCAAATCAAATTATCAAAATCAGATATATAACGAAATATTGAAAATATAATTAAATATTCAAATTTTGAATGTGTTTTTATTATAAGAAAAGGCATAAAAGGCATTTATTTTCCCAAAATTGATTCCTTTAGAATTGCTTTTGATGTCAATTCTAATATACTAGATACTACTTGCGCTTCGGAAACAAATGGTGCTCTGAGAGAGAAGAAGCGGCGCAAGAAACTCTCCCAGCATTCTTTTTTTGGCGCTATAAAATAACCATAATCTAGTCCCAGACTATGGAGTAGTAGGATAGGACAGAGCTATTTTAGAGCCACGGGACACTTACGGCTTTTAAAAATACAAGACTATTCCATGTAGTCACGGACGAGTAAAAAAATAAGGACTCCGTGTCACCTTACATAACAGTGAGACACCAAAACAAGCCGGTAAACGTGTAAATACATAGCCTCACGCATACACTTACACTAATGCTAAGCCGATCGGCCGCCATTATGATATTTGCCATTGACTGTGACAGATCAGTATGCGTCGCAATAAAATATTTTAAAAATACCGTCGTGCGTTGTGAAAATGTGTAAAAACAATGCTATAAAAGTATTTGTGGATATATGATTATTTAAGGGAGAAAAAATTGTGTAACTGGTATACCACACACACACTAGCATAAAGGTGCTTCACTTGCTAATATCACGGCGCGGAGTCCTTTTTTTTTCTAGTCCGTGCATGTAGTATGCTTACACAGTATTTTTATAGTGACATAGTATATGAGGATAAAAAACAAGTATTGTGCAAAGTTCACATCGTTCGCTACTCATGCTAGTTGATGCTCGATTGTCGCCAAAGTGCTCATCGCTCAGTCGACGGCACTCCATACAAGGTATGCAACCTTTGCGTTTTTAAAGTAAGACCTACTTACCTTCGAACGCCTGTGTTTTTGTTGCAAAGCAAATCGCTATGGTATTGTTACGAAAATACACCATTGTACCCATATCCGTATTTACTGTTCCCAAAATCACATAGATCCAGTACATTATGTTTGGATTTTGTTTTAGTTTTCGTTTTAAACTAGATATTGGTATAACTAAATTAGGTAGTAAAATAATGCTTATTTAGATTACACTTACAGGTGTCATCAAAAAACCTTTAAACTGTTTATTATATTTTTGGTGAAACCATGATATCAAAGGCTTAACTAAAACCTAGAACTGCTAATATTATATGCTTTTCATGTTTCAATACATACTTTGTATGTATGTTGAAAAAGCTAAACTAACTAATTATATTAGTTACACGTATAAAACTTTCATCCATAATTTCAATGACTGTCTTACGAATGTTCGATCAGGCCACGTGTCCTAACGCGAGTTTAACATTTTATTACCCATCCCAAGAAAAGTGCTCAACGCCTCTAAAGAAGTATTCACTCTAGAAAAGAAACTTTTTTTATGGAAAAAGGAGGACAAACGAGCTTGAGACTCACCAGGTGACGCACCTGGTGTTAAGTGATCACCGCCGCCCACATTCTCTTGCAACACCAGAGGAATCACAGGAGCATTGGCGGCCTTTAAGGAAGGTGTACGCGATTTTTTTGTGACACCAAACGAGGCAGCAACGCGATCCGCAAACAGGATAGTTTTAGAATTTACAATCCTAACACTGCTTTTATGACTGTGATATATGCGCGACTCATATCCGATTGGATGTTACGTATTTTCGATCGTAGCACTCGTTATGAATTTAAAATTTCAACATTTATCAATACATGGCATCAATAATGTGTTTATTCTTTGTACATTTCATGCGTATTCGGAATACAATTACTGTATCAATCAAAAAGATGATGTGTTTCAAAATTATTTTCCTTTACGGAGTAATTTGTGTAAAATAGTGAATTTGTTTTTGTATAAAGTAGTGAAAAATTTGTTAAATTTGTAGTGTAGAGATTATTGTTATTGCAAAAAAAACGGTCCAGAGATGACGCATTAATATGAGATGAAGAAAACATGTAACTAGGTACATTTTTTGTGATTGACTGAAGTTTTGATATAAATATAATATTACTAGTAGACGTTGTCTTGTACATACGTCTTAAATTTGAATGGAGTAATTCACTAACATACACATGAGTAGGAGAATTATATTATATGGACGGAATTGAGAATCAAAACCAATCTCAAATTCACTGAAACACACAAAAAAATCATCAACATCGGTCCAGCCGTTTAGGAGGTAATTCAATTGTGAATATAAACCATTCTCGAATCCACCTGAAGACACACAGAAAGTTTCATTAAAATTGGTCCAGCCGTTAAGGAGGACTTCAGTTACAACAGACGCACACAAGAAATATATATATAAAGATATTCGTTAGTTACGTCTACGTGAGTGTATGTGGGTCAATACTTTCAAGTGAAATTTAAATACCGTCCTCAACTTTTAAATAAAACACTAATGATATGTGATAACCATAATGTTAACATCACCACCCAGCTTCTTTCTGTCGGTAAATGCTTGTTTCAGGGAGCCCACCGCCTATGTGAAGCTGACCATCTCAATGAGGAGTTACAGCATGTCAAGAAAGTACTTGCTGCCATGAGAACAAGCTGCAGCCTCGTCATCAGAGACTTTTATGTTAGAAGTCTTTGTGTATTAATACCTACTTGTTTATCTCTTTTTGGGTCTTAAGCGCAAACTGACTCTTTGGCCGTTCTAATACACCGAGGTATTAATTTTATCATTTACATCACATTGTTAGAACTAAAATATCACTTAGCCATGCTGGGAACATCAGTTGAATGACCTCAGAAGCGGCTTATAATAATGATTATTACAAACTTTTAGATCAATGGATCTAAAAGTTTGAAGTATCGACTCTGTGATCGAATCTGATGATAACTCTATGACTCAAATTACTTCAGTTAGTAAAAAAAATTGTGCGGTTTTGTGAGACCACGATGCAAGTGAAACTTATTTTCACAAAATAACATATTAATATCAGATTAAGAAAAAAACAAATATACGATATGCTTTACATATTCATAAAATAAAAATATATGTAATAAAAACATCTTTGTCAGGTGTGAGGTTTGAACCTACCCCTCTCGGGAACCAGAGCTTAAATCTGGCGCCTTCGATTTGAAAACTATAGTTGAAATTTATGATACCACGTCACTCCTAATACAACGGAGTACCGCATGCGAAAGATGGGCGAAAACTAATTGAGACGATATAATAAAAGTTTCACTTTAAAACCAAAATATCATATATCTTTAAACGAGCAATTCTTGTATGTAAATAATCTGAATCTCGGAAACGGTTCCAACGATTTTCATAAAATTTAGTATACAGGGGATTTCGGGAGCGATAATTCAATGTAGCTAGGTTTCAATTTTAAGAAATGTAGTTTTATCCGTGTTTTAATGAGAAACACCTACAATAATATTAGAATACAAAGGTAAATTTCGCCACTATATGCAAGACTATTATAGCTCAGATGGGACATTGGGTGATCCGGAAAGCAGAAGACCCCGGTTCGAATCCAGATGTCCTATTAGTTTTTTTTTGTTCAAGTTTTGTACATACTTAAAAATCCGAGCAAGGCTCGGTCGTCCGGATATTATATCTTTAAACGAGCAATTCTTGTATGTAAATAATCTGAATCTCGGAAACGGTTCCAACGATTTTCATAAAATTTAGTATACAGGGGATTTCGGGAGCGATAATTCGATCTAGCTAGGTTTCAATTTTATGTAGTTTTATCCGTGTTTAAATTAGAAACACCTACAATAACATTAGAGTACAAAGGTAAATTTCGCCAGTATATACAAGACTATAATAGCTCAGATGGGACATTGGGTGATCCGGAAAGCAGAAGACCCCGGTTCGAATCCAGCTGTCCTATTAGTTTTTTGTCATTCTTTAAAATCTGAGCAAGGCTCGGTCGTCCGGATAATATAAATAAAACTCGCACGTTGTCAATGGTTTGGATTGCCGTCTAACGGCCGTTCCCGATATACTACCTACAGACAGAGATAAATTACTACCTTCTAGTGTCAGTAATCTGAAGCTGTCCCAATATACCCGATAAGTCATTCTTATCGCCTTATATTGGGACGCGTGAATTGCAATTTCCATACAAACTTCTATCGCTGGTAAGCTATACGTCGTCCCAGACAGCGTGTACGGATAATGTGAGTTACCGTCGATAAGTTTATTGGGATTTGGGACAGAAAAGTCAACGATAGTTACAATTTTAACTCAAGTAAGAGATAGACTGAATATTGGGAACGGCCGTTAGTGATGTTATAGTTATATTATCACGCCCATTATGTAATAATAAGGTAATTAAAGTATGCTGTTTTCAGGCACACCAAATAATATTATCCCTGTCCAAAGCGCAAAACAATAACAGGAACGTATTGTAACAAATTCAGGGCAGTACAATGAGTTAAAAGGTGCCGCAGCATCCGCAGTACTTTGCACATTAAATATTTAAATACACGAGTATGTGGTGAGTTTCGTTATCTGTAGGTACCTCTCTCATTTATGCCTATTCAATGACTACTCTCTAAGAAATAGTATGTGATTTTATACCCTACGTGCCATTACAATTGTAGAAAATCATTACACGATGGGTTGGCTCAGTGGAAGAGCGCTCGCCCGGAATGCGAGGTCGCGCGTTCGAGTCCCGAATCGTTCATCAATTTCGCCTACAAATTTAATTTGTGTAATACATACCTCAGTTAATCTCAATAAACCAAAAAATACTTGGAAAACACCATTTTTTTTTAAATCATAATATCAATAATCATATGTCAATTATGATATTATTCAGTTATCAACCACCACTTTAATAGATTTCTTATCGATATAACATACCTATTCCAAAACGGAGAAAAGAGGAGATATATTTTGATAACAAATCAGATTTAGTTATTTCCACATCTCCTCTCCGCTTAGCTTCGCTGGAAATGGATCAAACAGAGAGGAGATGTCTTATAGAATTTGGTGCCGAGTCGAGCGATCAAGCGCTCGCGCGTCCCTTTCCCCGCTGCCTTCTCCCCGCGCCTCGTACACCCGAAAGAGTTGTTATAAGCACAGCTCACATCTCCTCTCCGCATTGGTGGAAATAACTTGACAGCTTCACGGCTTATCTCCTCGCGTCTCCTATCCTCTCCGCTTTGGTGGTTACCGGGCCTAAGGGGCTTCACGGATAAATCGTGACGCTGTGCGGGCTCATCTAAAAATTCACTTTCATCATTTTTTGAGCGCGACCTGAGAACTATAACCTAAAAGACGGCTTTAGATGAATACGATTTGATTATTTTACTGAATAAATGGGTCTAGAATCAATACCTGCCGAAATAGACTGATTTGTTTGATTGCACGCTACAACAGTTTATCATTCACAATAGGCTATTCGTCAATTTTTTTTAAATATAATAATTAATATAATCACCATAAATATTCGAAGACTAACAGGTATATTTTTTTCTTCAAAATAATTCCACTTTATGCAAAGAAAAATTGTTTTAATTTTAAATGATAATTAGTCGCGCCATTAAGGGAGCCGCCATGATCGTGACGTCATAATATTATAAATAAAGAAATGTCAAATGTGCAGTGAATCTTTATTGATTTTTATAAAAAATAAAAATGACTTTTCATAGTCCGTATCGTTGGTGTGTTGCTAAAATCAGATTGTTTCTGCTACAGTGACGTCACAAAATGGTGGACGGCGTTTTCGTTCATGTGACATGCAGATAATCAAATTTGATTTTCGTTTTGAAAATATAAATAATTCTCAAGTGTTTATAATAAATTAGTATTGAATTCGTATTTCTCATGTTAAAAACACAATAAATAACATACTTTCATAATTTAATTTTGATAGTTGAAACTAACCTATTATTGACGATAATCGAATTATCTGCCACAGAATAATAGAATATAGAGCAGTATGCTGTAATCACCTTACCGTTTTGTATAGATTACTTTTTATTGGTTTCTGAGTGTATGAGTTTCATACTAGTTTTTTTTAATGAAAATAAGGGACGAGACGGGCAGGACATTCAGCTGATGGTAATTGATACGCCCTGTCTATTACAATGCAGTGCCACTCAGGATTATTGAAAAACCCAAAAAATCTGAGTGGCATTAAAAACTGCGCTCGTCAATTTGAGACATAAGATGTCAAGTCTCATTTGCCCAGTAATTTCACTAGCTACGGCGCCCTTCAGAGGGAAACACAGAAATGCGTACATATTACTGCTTCACGGCAGAAATAGGCGCCGTTGTGGTACCCAAAATCTAGCCGGTATCCGTCCCAAAGGAGCCTTCCACTGGTAGTATACTAGTTATCCCAATACTAGTAATGTTATTAAATATTCCCCAGTAAAGTGTACGTAATCGCCAGAGTGGAAATTATTCCCAGTGAAGAATGTCACAGTTCAGTGAAGTACTCCCCGTTTGATAATTATTAATGTCCAAACTTCTCTGTACCGCACGACTTGTGTTTAGTATGCTCTTCATGTGGGGTTTGTGCTCTGTCATGAAAGTTTAATTTGCATTCCTATTATTATCAACTTAGATTAAGGATTGGTCTCCAACTAGATACTACCTAAGAACAATAGCTTTTTTATTACGGCAACTATTAGATGCTTGTGTGCGTGGCATCTTGACACCCAATGGCATCTTTCAAATTTTGTAACATACGCTTCGTTTTATTTTACATTGAAATTAATAAAATACAAATAGATGATATGTGATTCCAGTGTCTTTTTTATTTCTTGTAGTATTATTTTTACACAGTTTTACTACGCAACCCGGCATTTTAGTATCAATTATTAGCTAAGTTTAACAGAACATTTGGCACGTTAACGTCACACATTGTTTGAGACTGGCGTTGGGCGTAGTATTAGTTGCCATACTTTGCGACTACGCCTGGGGTATCTAGTTGGAGCGCAGCCGAGACCAATCCTTAATCTAAGGATATCACACTCAACCGAGAGCGACATTATTGTAAAATAACACGAAGCGTATGTTACAAAATTTGAAAAATGCCATTGAGTGTCAAGATGCCACGCACACAAGCATCTAATAGTTGCCGTAATAAAAAAGCTACTGTTTCCTAGGTGTATCTAAGGTTATATTATTTCGGTGCGAGCGTTTGATTGCGGAGACACCTGGCCCATGGGGTCCAGTTCTGGATACGAATCAGCCTCTATATACCCGCTGCGGAATTTCTGTCAGTATTAATATACATATACTAGAATCAGCTTCAATATACAGCACTATATCCTATAGCAAACACACAAGCCACAAACCACAGACTGGAGCTGTGCTGTAATGTATAGCATTATATAACTTTTGCATTTATCAGTTGTGCTGTATTAGTTATTTATGCAACTGTTGTGTAATAAGGGGTATTAAAACACGAATGTGGGTTGATAATAGTATCACATGAGTGTTTTAATACCTAATTATCAACAGTTGCATACAAGACTTTATCTACACCAATAATATGAATCCTCTAAAAGATTCTGAAACAGTTAGCTTACTGCTAACATTAAAACAGCCAGTCCTAGTAGTAACCTAATATCATCCATTACTGATTATATACAAATAAACTAAGTATTAATGAAAGAATTATTTATTTTAGTAATAATTGGCAGCGTTTTAAAGATCTGGCTGGACAAAAAATAAACGATTCAAGTTTTGACAGTTGTGCTATCGTTATTTTTTTGTAAACAAACCAATAAAAATATCGAAGTAAAATGGCGGAGATTCGAATAACCTACTTTTTTTACGGCGCGCGACGTTCTGGTAGTGTGGAACGCGCGTAAACGAAAATGTTCTTTTTTTTATTCATACAGATACCACGCATCGAGCAATGTGGCTGTCAGTTGAAACTCTTTACGCATGAAGGGAACGAAAAAACCAAAGGAGAGTTGTTATGAAATTCAGTACATAATTACACCATCCGTTTGAATGATGTAATGGTTACTAGGACATTGGGTGTTTTAATGTTGGCAATAAGCTAATAATTGTTTCAGAATCATTAATACAGGATTTAAGCATGGGTGTAGATAAATATTATAGCAACTGCATACCTCAGTGACGTCACAGATATGTTAACTCTACGTCTGTGGTCACTCGATAATTTCTGTGTCAAATGTACATGATAATGTCTTGCCACAGTCTATACTGCGGTCTTGCTATATGATTTAGCTCTTATAGCTATGTATGTCATATGTGCAGGGTCGGATTTAAACTTAATGCCGACCCAGGGTACCAGAAAAAAATCCACCCCAATACTGGAATTTTACTTAAACTTATAGTTTATATTTCAATTGAATTTCTTGAATTATCAATTAAACCAAAAATGATTAATCAACAGAATTAATTAATTATATTGAGCAATCTTGATAAAACTAAAAAAAAATTTTTTCACTTTTCAAAATTTTGCCGCCCTAAGAATTTTGCCGCCCTGGGCACTTGCCCCAACTGCCCCTAGTGTGAATCCACCGCTGCATATGTGCCGAACTTCGATGTCCTTCATCTTATGGGTAAATTACATTATTTTTGAAGTGAAAACTTCTTTAGCGGCATTGAGCACTTTTCTTGGGATGGGTATAAAATGTTAAACTCCCGTCAGGACACGTGACCTGATCGAAAATTCGTAAGACAGCCGTTGAAATTATGGATGAAAGATTTGTACTTCTAACTTATTATAGTTTGGTAATTTCAACTTAATCATCATACGGTTATTGGACCAGGGGTTGAATCATTGTGTTGGCGATTTGCGAAGCCGAAACATAAATGAACCGATGAAATATGATTTTTCAGAGAGATAAATTTTTTAAGGTAAAATAATTGTAATAGTTCTGATGAGTTAATTTTTTTTATGTAATATTAATTGTCATTTTTGTATACGATAGTGTAATAAATAAATATTTTATTTAAGCACATAAATGCTAGTACATTTATACTGATAAATAAAGCAATTCGTGTGAAACTATTCAAAAATGCACAACGTTATTGTTCTAGTTTTCACTTCTGCCGGCACTTCCGGAATGCAACCCGTATTTTTTATTTTATAATAACTTTTATAGTTTAACATTAAAACTAAACTAAAAAAAACTAGTTAAAAAGTCGCAGACGGGCAACATTACTACTGAATAGACAACTTTAACTTCTGACAGTTACGTTAAAATTTAAATTTATAAGGCGCCTGGATAGCTCTTTAAAATGGCGTTCGTAGTAACGAACACCGAAACAGCCTAGCGAAACTCTCTAAGAAAAAAGCGGTTCACTCGATTGTATGAAACGTGCAGTCATTGATAGATTGACAGATGACGTTTTAAAGCAACTGTTCGATTTCAAACTTATCCGGATTTTAATTCGTCGCCAATCGACATACTGTAATAACTACTATTTCAAACTGATGTCAAATCACTGCACGTTTCATACTAAACTAAGCTTTAATTTTTACTTAGGCAGTCCTGCCTCTTATTACGTAGCATTTACATCCTCTTTGCACCGAAAATGCAAGGTTGCCATCCTAAAGGAAAGATATATGTATTTGCATCATACAGCGATATAAATTTCCTCCACTTTATATTTTTATATTATTGTTGTAATTAAATTCCCACCTGAGGCACAGAAATGCCGCTAGTTATTATAAAAAGTTCTGCTCCACTTACGCCACTGCCCGTCAACATAAAGTTGGCGTTCTATAATCTATGGACTGTTGACTTAATCTGTACACAAATATCAAATGCAAACTTGTCCGAATGTTTGTTGTGTCGTTCAAATTGAAATGGTTCGGACATGTTTACTTCAGCTATCGAGCGAACGACAGGGAATTTCAAGTAAATAGAAGCCTATTCAAATTTTTAGGGAAAATTTTACATCCGGGACATCTCTCAGCTAAGTAGGCAATGTCACTAATCACTGGAATATATCGTCGTTCTATATATATTACTAGATGATACCTGCGACTTCATCCGCGTGGTTAAAGGGTTTTTAAAAATAATAAGCAAGTTTGGAATTATTATCTCATGTCCAATTCCAGTTATGGTTCCCGTTTTCACGCCCGTTCCCAACGTTGAATTACTTAAAGAACCTTATTCGAAGAAGATTGCTATGGCAAACTTAACCTACTATCGGTATAGTTATAGCTCATCGACGTGAATTTCTGTTTTTCACAAAACCCGCGGCAGACATGGATTTTTCCGGGATAAAATATAGTATATGTCCTTTCCCAAGCTCTATTCTATCGCTGTACCTAATTTCATCAAAATCGGTTCTGTTGCTCCGGCGTAAAAGCGTAGCAAACAACATTACATTCACATTTATAATATTACTCGCCGTTCCCGCTCGCTAGGCTGTGCAAATTATAAAAGGAAGGAATTCAAAAATAAGTAGCCATAAACCATCTAGGATAAATTTTCCATCGAATGGTGGTAGTTTCATGTCGATACGCTCAGTGGTTTAGGCGTGATTGAGCCTCAAACAAAGACCATGGTCATTGTATATATATGGAAAAGAATAGTAGGGATATTGAAATTGTTTTTCTCAACACAAACGAGATTTAATCTCGGAATATGGCTTTGGAGAGCCTCACAATCGTATAAAAACCAGCGCTGGTGTAAAAAGCCGAGACGTGCAACAATTCAACAAGCAAAACTTTATGATATACCGTTACCTTTTTATACCAAAACGAAAATTGAGTTTTTAATTATGAAACATAAATGAAGTTTAAACTCGTGGTAACAAGATTAAACTTTTACGCTATTTTATTTCTCGGTTAATTGAATTCGTCGGAAAATAAAAATGAAGATATTATTTACGATCTAGTATTGACCTTGTTACAATATTTTTCAGCAAATAAAGATCTTTTAGACTAGTTTGAATCGTGGTAGTTTAATTATAATAAATCCATTTAATAGAATTATACATTTATAAGCTAACTAGCTGACCCGACAGAAGTTCTTCTGTACATAATAAATAAAATACTGTTTTTTTATAAATTTGTTGTTGACAACATCAAGAAATATTTCGTAAAATATGCTCCCTGTAGTTATAATGAAATTGTTTCACAGCAGAACTGTCAAACCGTGCGTCAATAAATTCTCTCATAGAAAACATGTCCATACAAAAAAATGTTCCATCCATAATTATCCAAATGATATGAGTTTTCTTTAGTGTAATTCGGCCAATATTTGTCTTTAAACAATTCGACACGTGTTTCGCCTATTTCATTTCAGTCCCGTGCCAGAAAACACGTCCTGAGGATGCCTCGTGTAAGAGGCGAAACACATGTCTAATTGTTTAAAGACAAATATTGGCGGAATTAACACTAAAGAAAACTCAAATCATTTGGAAATCAAAATATTTATGGTTCCCAAATCGAAATAAAAACTATCCAATTTCTCAAGTTGGACTAAACTGCACTCCATGAAATTAAAATCCGTTGATTAGTTAAGCAGTTCACCGGATTTATAAATATTAAGATACTAGCTGTCCCGGCAAACGTTGTTTTGCCATAATATAAAGTATAATTCACGCGATAGTTTTGTAAATAATAGCCTATGTGTTATTCTGGTGTGTAAGCTATATTATTGTAAAGTTTCATCAAAATCCATTCAGTAGTTTTTGCGTTAAAGAAGTTCAAACATACATCCAGACATACAAACTTTCACATTTATAATATTAATAGGATATTACTAAGAAGTATCAAATACCACAGTAATTTGATTGTTTATCTATACAATCGTATATCTTCATAATATTAAACAAATATGTCAACGCAGTCTGGTGCCGGACCTACGACGGGCGTTGATTGCATTATAATTAACATTTGACGCTGATTCGTTCAGACGACTCTGGACTCTGAAGATATAGAATTTATTAACAGTTATGAACACACGTATAATGTGGTCGGTACCTCTACTATATACCAGTGGACTGGCGGCTGTCAAAGTGCTTTTGTACCTATTTGATATTCGCCGTTTTGGCGCTGTTGCCTATGCAGCGAGTGCTTCGGAACTAAAACTAGTGTGGACAACATAGGTGGGAAACTATTTACAAAAAAAAAATGTGTACTTTCTTTCGTTGGTTTTTGAAGTATCAATAACACGGAATACGAACGAAATTAATTCAGAATGTAAATATACTTCAGAGTATTGTACGTTCTTTCGAAGCCATTTGTATTATACGTCAAAATTAGTTCTCTGGACGCTCGCGAGTGGCGCTTCAAATAAGCACAAAATAATTGCTGTTAAACATATGGTACAGCCTGTCCAGTGGTATTTATACAGGTCAGTGGGTAAAAACGAAATCACTGTTATTGCCAGTAAACGCCACCAAAGACGACGGAGATAGCAATTATACCGTGCATCATTTGGGATATCAAGACAAAAATACCAAACGTATTTTCGATATCTAATTATCATAAGCTTTTTATCTATTTATAATATGTCGTAGTATTGATTGATAATGGCATTAAGTAAAGGGCAGAGTTTTCTTAAGTCAGTGTTTCGAATGCGGTCTAAAATCTCCAAAAAGATTTTAATAGCCCTAAGACAGGGGTGCTCAATCGATCGATCGCGATCGCCAGGCCGATCGCGAGTGCTTTTTGAGTCGATCTCGAGAAAAAAAAACCGATATAGAACTATTCACAGATTTTGTTTTACGTTACTAAAATCGGTAATTACGTACCATCTTATGAAAAGTATGCTCAGGACATGCAGTGTCATGCAGATTCAACATCCAAAGTCACTCTTTAGTTAAGTTTAGAACTTAAGTGTCTAAAGTTCTAGTGAGACGCGTTCTCACTTGTTTAGTAAGAACCAATAAACTCGCAATTTTGAATAATTATGAGATTTTCATTGATATTTTAGCGCAGACCTACACTTACCTTGACTAAAAAAATGCATATTATATAAAAAACTAATATATATGTCATCGTGACACTCTACATAAACGACAATACTTCATCACACATACTCCATACTCATACTCATCGCCTCTCAGAGTCGATCGATCGTAGTCTAACAATTTTGAGGTAGATCGCCAGCAGTTCAAGGTTGAGCACCTCTGCTTCCGGCTTCCGTCGATGCCGCATTGACGTGCTTGGTGTTTTTGGCTTTGAGAAGGTGAGCAGGCGCTAGCGGGTCAGTTATAGTCTACAATGGCAGGCGCTATAATTATATACCTACTCTAAAATATGTAAAAATAATATTGTGTACTCACCCATAGATAGCGGCCGCACCCGCGATAGCGCCGCCGCACTGCGCCGCGACGTACAGTGCGGCCCGTAGCAGAGACACTCGGCGCCGCACGCACAACGCTGCGGATACCGCGGGGTTTATGTGCGCACCTGTTTATAACACAAACATTTCATTTTTGATAGCAGGACAAACGTATGTAATGTATAATTTACCAACAGGATTTATTATAAAGAATGACGTTCAGTCAATATTATTATCCCTAGATAAATATTAATATTATTACTTGCTCGCCAAAGGAATGTATTTTGTCGATAGTTGGTACTAGTAATAGGAAGATATAACATATGTATATATATTATAGGTATGTATGTATACATAACAGTAACTATGGATTCGCTTTCCTTTTCTATGCTGCTGATAGAACATCTCTAAAGGACAAACTGTTAGAGATTCAAAAATAAAATTTGAATACAAAATTTTCGAATACAAACCGTTCGAGTGACGTATCGTCATAAAATATACCATCGTCATAATAGTTATTTATGTTAGTATCACATGAGTGTTTTAATATCTAATTATCAATAGTTGCATACAAGACTTTATCAACACCCATTATATGAATCCTCTATAAAAGATTCTCAAACAGTTAGCTTACTGCTAACATTAAAAATGTAAAAAAGCCAGTCCTATTAACTATAATATCATCCATAGGAGTGTTATTATGATAACGGATATATAATGTTGTACTGAATTTCATTACAACGCTCGTTTGGATGATATAATGGTTACAAGGACATTGGGTATTTTAATGCTGGCAATAAGCTAACTGTTTTAGAATCTTTAATAGAGGATTTAAAGCATGGGTGTAGATAAAATATTTTATTTGTAAATTAATACTAGAAGTGAGGGTTATCACTTAAAAACATAACAAAATTGTATAGTGTGGATTATTCTTCACAGAGCACGCGGCTCGGCTCTCAAGTCTAGACTCAACAAACACTCGAGTTATCTTACAAGACGACACTCACTTACACTCTGCGTTCACTGGAGTTGCTTCCGGGACGCGTAACTTTAGAGGGCTTGGTCGAATTACTATGAGACATAGCTAAGTATCCATTTCCACTATTAGGAATTGGGATATAACATTATTTTGGGTGCTGTAGAAGAAAATCCAGGCGAGCTTGCGGCGTCGTGAATCCGTCATTCAATATTAAAGCTATAAATATCGATTTAAAAAGTGGTAATAAATTTCATAACCATCATCATCAGCTGGAAGACGTCCACTGCTGGACAAAGGCCTCCCCCCAAAGATTTCCACGACCATCGTTCCTGCGCTGTCCTCATCCAACGTATTCCGGCGATCTTGACCAGATCGTCGGTAATAAATGTATTACTTTAAAATTCATTAATATTATCCAAGGACCTTAAATCGTCGAGATCTGATGAAAACTCGGTTTTCGAAAAACGGGGTAAAACCAGTATCTTCCCGATTTTGAAATTTTTAACCGGGAAGTAAAAAAATGATTTAAATTGAAATTATTATAATCCTAAGTACCAGCATTAAAATTCCTGAATAGGTCTTTATTATCCATATAGTTAATCATAAGATGTTATTGGAACAAACAAAATGGCAAAATAAATTAGGTACAAGTCGAAGTCCTATAATATTATTATTTTAGTAAAGTTCCGCAATGATGATATACTTACCTGTTTTATACCACATGAACTTTTTACATGACTTGATACACTAAACAAACCTTTTTGCTGTTAACTGTGCATATAATTTCGAATGTACGGAGGAATGCATACAATTTGCATATATTAACTCCCGGCCAGCAAACAGTTGTTTTGTGCAGGTTGATTTTAATTTTAAACTTGCTACAATGGAGTTGTTATAATAAAAACAAATGCTTTTACTCGAAATTCTCGAATTACACTACTGGGAGTTAAAGTACAAAAACTATATTTTTGGAGTTTTTAACATTTCTGTCCTAGTATTAATTCTAAAAATTCGCCTATACCCATCCTTAAGGCGTTAATACATATGCCAGTGACCTTGCTCATACAACGAGGGCAAGTGACCAGGGTGTACGAGTGATATTTAAAGGTAAAAATAATTATTAATCATTGATAAAGAAAAAATAAACTAGGATGCCGCAGTCGCTCGTCGTGCCGCTTTGCTGCGGCGTATATTCGAGCGAAGCGAGGTAAACTAAGTGTGTGTACAAAAACTGATGCTCATAGATAATGAACATTCAGAAATAATCAAAGGATTGCAGTGCTACAACTAACACTTATTGTGATTTGAGCAATCGGCTCAATTTTAAAATAAATATAAATAGCGCGTGCTAATTTAGAAGAATTTTTAAATCATGTTTGTTTTTAATTATAATAATTGAATCTATTCGAAATTCAAAATTCTGACAATAACCGAGAAAATTGAACGACAATATAAGACAACCTGAATGAACCTGTAATTGTAAATTGATGTAATTCTTTTCTGCATTTTTGGAAACAAAAATTATGTTATTTGGAGTAAATATTATTATTGTGATTAAAAAAAATACATATAGTTGTATTAATTTGAAAAAACGGCTATAACTGAAGTGAATTTTCGGAATTCAATGTCAATTCAGGGCTTAAGACAATTTCAATTCTTATAATGCCACATAAGGGTATACATTAAGAAAAGACTAAAATAAGCGCCTTCGCGTCAATTGGGTTTCTAAAATAATTACGTGAATTCGTCCAAAAGCAATTCCCGTAAATGCATTATAACATTTTATTCAATTTGTGATCAATCGTAATCAATTGAGTGTAAATATTTTCTTGTAGTTTTAGTACACTATAGCAAATTTTTCAAACATAATTTTAACTAACCTACCCGACTTTGTCCATGACTGAGCACGTGCTAGTGCTTATAAAAATCGTTGTTTCTTAAAACTTAAATAACTTATTATTGAATGAAGATATCGCAATATTTTTTTTAGATAAAGCCCAACTGTTTAAGGATTAAAACTTAGAAGACTTAATTGAAATCTATCCAGTGTTTTTTTCTGTGCTGCGCGCACAAAATAAAACCTCTATCATTTTATTGAAGTTCTTTAGCACCGTTGTGATTTGAAAGTCGATGAAAAAGCGCGACAAATGACACATAAATTCATACGATTTAAACGTGGGACAAAATGAGATACGAAGCATTATACAGAGTTTTGGTACCAGGCGATCATAGTTGAAGAAGAGATTGTCGTAGGTATGACGCGAGTATACCCTAATAATTATTAAATTCTGACGTCATGCGCACGACGTTTTACTACACAGACACCAGAAGAACATAAATATGGTCGTGATAGTAATGTACCACAACTTCATATGCAGTTTAGAGGTTCATGCAAGATGCAGGTTTCACTTCAAACATTTGTACTTTGTACGCACGCAATTTTTGAGCGAAGCGAAGCTGAGCGGAGCTCCCACCGGGTGACTCCAATTGATTTCTGTGTTAAATTGTTTCTCGGTTATTTCTGGACCGATTTTAAAATTTTTTGAACTCATAGAGCGCTTTCAAAATTTTCTAGGTTTTTATCGAGACAGAATTTTGAATTTCGACTTGATTCAATTATTATGATGAATTAGCATAACTTTCTAATGTGCAATGTTAGATACAACTTGTCTCGCGTTTGGCTGATTTTCTTCTGATGTATGTTCAGACATAAATCCAGAGTGATTCGACTGTCAGGTTCTTAGTTATTGAATTTGCAAATCAGCACAAGTTTCTCATGTGACCAAAAAATATTAATAATTCCTCATGTTTAATATGGCGGCAAATCCCAAAAGATTATTTTTATTGTTTTTGTTTGGATTAATTTTGTTTTGTTTTTGTACACAGACTTAGTTTAACTCGCTTCGCTGAAATATACGCCGCAGTGAAGCGGTACGACGAGCGACTGCGGCATCCTAGTTTATATGGATAGACATATCAAGAAGCCACATAATGGGAAATAGAGAATAGACAAACACCAATTTTGAAGGTAGACCTTTCACTGAATGTAAGTAGTTTTTGTCGCCTTTCGGTGTTAATACAGAGTAGCATTCTTAAGTTCTTCGGACACGTCTCCCGGCGCGAGAGTGAGTGCATTGAGCGCCTCGTCATTCAGGGCAAAATGGAGGGTACCAGAGGACGGGGACGATCACCCATGCGTTGGACCGACCAAATAAAGTCCGCTGTGGGCGGTCCATTGAATGAGTGCACAAAACTGTCAGCCAGCAGGGAAAAGTGGCAAGTCTCGTGGGGCGCATCACATCTGCCCCAAAAGATTCCACTTCATGATGACCACGACCCCTCTGTCAAGAGTGTAACGACGAAGAAGAAGAAGTAGTTTTTATCAAAAGATCACTGTCTATCAGTTGGTTCAATGTTCCATAAAACCTACCTACCAAAATCTTAACAGAAAGTTATGGCTCAATAAAAACAATATGATTTATATGAAGTTTATTCAAAACCTTACTGTGTCACTCAGACAATAAATTATATTTCCGCAACAAACTTAAATCCTATATATTTTCTGTAACGTAGTCATCTACAAAAAAAACTTTTGGAACCATCGCCCCAAAGGAGCGTTTAATATCGATAAAACTTTGTATCGGCCAATCAAACACAGGCCGGGCCCGCTACAAAAGTTACACTTCATTACACATCAAAAGAGTTGCTTGAGTCAAGAATAAATATTTTTAAATAAACAACTTATATATATTGACTGGAGAAAGGAATTAATGAATAGATATTTAGTCATAGCTGATCAATTTTGGAAGTTGGAAGCGATACTTTTCTGTAATTATTTTACATCATTTGTTTCATGCCCGCTGTAAAACTTGCTGTAAATTTACATTTCATTACACAGCCAAAGAATTATTGAGACGAGACTTAGTAAATATTTGTTAAAGAAACTCATTATATTTATTACTTGTGAGCAAATTAATGAATCTATATTTATTAAGAGTCAGTTTCAATCCTTCGTGTAAATGGATACATTTCTATGTAAATATTTCCACTGGACCAAAGCACGTTTTGCCTAGAATAAGATGTGCGTTGTTATAGTACTTATTCCATATGGAATATATAGACCTGGTCCATAGAGAGCTGGAAACTGAAATACATCGTCAAGGAACACTAAATTGACCGAGTAAGTTAGGTACTGCGTCATTTATTTTTCGTATTCCTTCAAGCGATCAAGATTTTAAGACATTAACATCCAAATAAAAAAGAATATTGTAAAAATGTAGACTTGCTGGCAAATTTAAATAATGATGTATAAGAACATTTGTAACATTACAATAAATGACATATTTATTAAAGAACTTTCTCGAATAAGAGTATCTTGCATATGTAAATATTGCAAAGAAAACTAATTACTATTATGAATCACCTACCTACTAGAAATATACTAGAGATTCGTTAAGGCAGTATTTGATCCAATAATTACATTATACAATTCATATTTTATAATGATTTATAATATATAAGAGATTTCCACCTACGAGTATGTATTGACTCATCACGATATCTCTGGAACCATAAGGCATTAAGAATTGAAATTTTGGTTGAAATATTTCTTTTTATGAACGGATTTTATGGAAAGCCACCTACATACGCTAATAATAATGCGAAAAGTAACCGTTGTCATCACGGAACAACGTCTGTTGGGTCGCCTAGTTGTGGAGTATACAAATAAAACTGAAAACAAAATCTTATGAACGTTGCGGCACTCGAACCCGCAACCTCTCGCGTTCCGTGCGAGCGCTCTTTCCAACTGAGCCAACCGTTCGAGTGACATATAGTTTATAAAATTTTGTAATTTTGTCGCGGGTTCGAGTCCCACGCTTTCGCATGTTCGCGAGTTCGCATCGTTCATATTTTTTTTTTTCAGTTTTATTTGTGTAATCCCAGAAGTGATATAAAATATATCAACAAATCTATTGCGCACATTCCAATACAAGAAAGTTGTTTGGTACATGTCTTATGATACATAATCAAACCTCTCTTTTATAAAAGTTTTCGATAGTCATAACGATAAACGATCTTACATTTAACGAAATAAGTAATGCGAATATTACAGAACTGCACTGCAGCAAACTAATATTCGTGTATGCAGCAGAATATCCGACGGCGACCGGCTAAGAGTTAGTATCATTAACAAGTTCCTAACTTAAAGTATACTCATTCCCTCGATCGTTTCGTTTCCGAGCTTAAAGCTAAAAGTGGTTTCAACACTGCGATTAAAGTAATTGTTATATCTGTTATCGAACTATTTCTAAGATAGGTCGGTCAGAGTACAGTGAGGGTATGTAAGTAATAGAATTCACGCTGGTAAACCATTAGGTATTACTATTTCTGCCGTGAAGCAGTAATGTGTGAGCATATATATATTACTGGGCAAATGAGACTGAATATCTGTCTCAAGGAGACGAGCGCAATTGTAATGCCGATCAGAATTTTTGGGATTTACAATTTATATGCGTATTAATCTATACTAATATTATAAAGCTGCAGTGTTTGTTTGTTTGAACGCGCTAATCTCTGGTACTACTGGTCCGATTTGAATGATTCTTTCAGTGTTGGGTAGTCCATTTATCGAGGAAGGCTATAGGCTATGTTTTTTTTTTTTCAAAATTAGGGATCCGTAATAAAATTGCTATTTTGTAACACCAGGTGTAAAATCGAAAACCTATTTTTGCGTGCGCTGCAAAAACTATTGACAATAGAACAAAATGATGTACAGGCTATAATATAGGCAATATTTTATTACTTATAAAACTATCGCGTGAATTATACTTTATATGGCAAAACAACGTTTGCCGGGTCAGCTAGTAGGCGTATAATTACCATCAGCTGAGCGTCCTGCTCGTCACGTCTAATTTATCCGAGTCTTACTTAAGAATAAATAACAGCTTTATCCTAGGAATAAAACTTATTATACTTTGGTATAATCCGTGAAAGAATTTTATAACCAACATACTATTAACATACTTTGAAATAGTAACACGTGCATAATAGTGTGAAATAAATCTTACTACTATTATTTCCAAGACTCCTACATGTTCTCAGTTGGCGTAAAAAAAATCGTACCTTATGAGGCAGTTCCAGGTAGTCGACCATTATGTTATGAAGCATAATAAAATACCAGCGAAGTGAAATTTCGCTCCCCAATATAACCATGACGTGAATTTGTCGACTCGCAATAACTGAGCTACAAGATATCTAACAATAGACGGAAATTTGTTCAAAAAATGTGTTTTATGCCGTGTATTAAATTACTGAGATACTCTTTTAGATATTATTAGCGCGACTTTGTACGCATACATATCAGCCAGAGGCATGCATTGAATATATGCAATTAGGCAGTGCCTAGGTACCTCGTTTAGATAAGATAAGATAAACTTTATTTACATTGAATAGGTTTCATTACAAGATGTTTACAGTACAAATGTTTACAGTATGCTATTCAGCTTTATAAAAAGCATGCAAATGTCAGAGATTTACAATTATTGGAACGAAGTTCCTTACGCCAGGCTTGGAGGAGATAGGGATTTTGCTGCGGGACCGAACTGAAAAAAATGTGATAGTAAAACCGTAAGAAAAAGTCCGTGGAATAAAACCGTTTAATGAGACGTGCGCAGGCGCGACAGTCGTTTCTATTCCTATGTAATTTTATGTTGTCAAACAAAAATAAAGAAACATATTTTGTAATTTTACTTGATAATTTGGATTACGATTTTTTTTTTATTTTACGTAATTTATTATTTTCTAAAATACTGAATTTCCTAAATACTTTCGTGTAGTTAAATAAAAACTAATCTGCAAAATTTAAGAGAAAAATCAAGAAAACCTACATAAAATTGAACACGATTTTTTTTTACAAATTGTGTCGATTCTACATTAGCCGAAGGAACTTCGTTCCTACCTGGTTTCCCACGACACCACATCTTTTTTTATATAAATAAGAAATTTAATTTGAAAAACAAAATTTTATGAACGATGCGGGCGAACCCTCGACCTCCGGCGTTCCGTGACGGTGCTCTAACCAACTGAGCTAACCGTTCGAGTACCGCCTCGTTATAAAATTCTGTTTGCTTTGTTCAACTCTCAGGTTGTGGCTTCATCTACAGGATCTACTTTGCAGTTAATAACCTGCTCAACCCCAATATTTGCATATTAGGAAATTGACTTGAGATGTCGCTCTTGTAAATCTAAAAAATATGTTATATGTTTTTAAAGTGCAAGTAAGCAATCTTTGCTTATTCCAAAGCTCTACCACGACTAGTTAATCTACAGTAACCTTGCTTGAAAACCAATGCACGCCCCTGATATAAGGGTATTATATAAATTAAAATAAGTTTTTTGATGAACTGAATGGAATGAATAATATACAATATTTTACTGGGATCTTGTACTTATCTAGGAGCTTAGGATACAGTTAATATGAGTTATTTGACCAATAAATATAGTTTATTATTCTCTGCATCATCCTTATATGCATTATATGTACCTATAAATAGGCTATAGAAGGTTGGCTATAAATTCATCAAATAACATTTGCAAATGTCAAAGTTCAAAGTGAAACTACTTTGTCTGTGGTGTTTGAGGAGGCTCGGTAATAATTTACGCAAGGCGATTCGCACTCAATCAATCACTCATCGGGCTAATATAATTACAACTTCACGAAGACACTTGTCTTGTGACGTAGGTACTCACACAGCACTTAATATTTTTGTTAATAGGAGTAGACATTATGATAAGGATTATGTAATAAAATAATACCTACAGACGCTGTAATGGTCTTTCTTGTTTCAGTTTATAATACAAAGAATTTGGCAATTATAATTATGTGTTACATGATAAATAGTTTTAACGGATATTCAGTAAATATATTATCTTTGTAAGTATGTGTATGTATGTACAGGATAGACCGATGATCTGGTAGAGACCCAAATGTTTGTTTCTTTTGTACTCCTCTTCGACCTGACTTGAAAACCTGAATTGTTACGGTTTTCTGAACTAAAAATTTTGGCGGAAGTCTTTATTTTCATAAATATGATCGTAGTAGAGTATATTATGTAATACTAGCTGGGATTAGAAGGGTATTATTATGTTATTAATACACAAGGAACATCGATCATTCTATATATAAAGTCTCTGTTAAAATAGGGATGTGCATTACAGCCATTAGTGAAAATTAGGGCGCGATGGACGCAACAAATTTAAACTTATTGCGGACAAGTGCGTGGCATTAAGCGGCGATTGTGAAGCGGCGCGTTTATCAATTTGATATAATTTAAAATGTCATTGTCGACCGCGGGCAGTCGTTGTGGTTATGACAGGGGATGAAAGGGTGAAGGGTATCGCGAACACGTGTTATCTAATACTATCAGAGCTTCACGCTCGTTAGATATATAACATTCTCTTTGTATTATGCCCATCGGTCATTTGAGTCACTTATTGCTTTGCTTGAACTTCGTAACTTAATTTAAATTTTTATGTTTTTAATTTAATTTAAATTTATACTGCAGCTTCTCTTGAAGTTGCTATTTGATATTGTATCGATGTGACAACTAGGCGGAAGCTGCGTAATTTTTTTTACTACTATGCGGGCTGTGAAAATCCATTTCTGAAATTTTGTTCTTTTGTCTTTTTTGTATGGAAATTAAATACTTTGACCGAAAACGATAATGGCCAATGAATATAATTTATATACAAATTATGTGACATCTTTGGACTATTAAAGAAAACCGTGACATAAGCTGCAATAACTTTTATATATTCAAGCACTTGTCAGATATTTCTTTTCTTTCGATTCAGAAGCTTTTGTTTGCTAGTGACGGACTGTCGAAACCACGGTCGAAAAACTAAGGGCTATATTTCACACCGTGACACCACGGTCGCGCAATCAGTCACGACCAAAACCAAACTAGACACAAACTCATTTTCACTAGCCAGCCTTGTATGAAACGTACAGTCATTGATAGATTGACAGATGACGGCTATAACCTTGGAAATAGCCAAAATCCACTACGTTTTACGCAACTGTTCGCTTTCAAACTTAGCCGGATTATACTTCGTCGCCAATCGCCATACTGTAATTATCTACTACTATTTCAAACTTATGTCAAACGATTTCATGTTTCATTTCAATTTTTACTTAGGCAGTCCCGCCTCTTATTACGTAGTATTTACATCCTCTTTGTCACTAGCTACGGCGCCTTTCAAACCGAAATACTACGCTTCTAAGTTCTAATGCTTGCGCATTCCTGCTTCACGATAGCAAGGGGGCAGCTGTGGTACCCACCTAGTAACCCACCACTCTTTAAACTGTTAGTAGGCCTATGGACTTGCATCCCGTGCCACTAAATAAATTTAAAAAAAAATATTTATATCATGACCATGAACGCTAGTCCTTCATTCGGTCATCACAAGGCACTTATTTATGTTACAAGCCTGTCATATTATTAAAATGTTAATCTTTGTTGTTTTACCGGTTATTAATATCAGCTTGTCAGCTGTTTATTTCACTTATTTTTTTTTGTAAACTAGTTGACCATTATGTGAGCCAGTCAAAAGTTAGTTTAAAATGAAGCGTGAATTAAAATTATTACCTATCCTCTTAGATCATTTATACGAATTATTATATTTATAAAAATTATCTAGACTGTGACAGCCATGAAAACGTAGAAAAAAATAGACTTTAGAACTAGCCTCTATTTTGAGCAATTCACGCACACTAACACAAAGTGTTATACAAATCGCGAGTGTAAGACGTAGCTTGTCACACACACTAAACTAATTATTCCTGGCCTGTTTTTATCAGCTGTCTAACAGCAAGAGACTATCTAGACGTATAAATTACCTAAGCCTATCCTATACCATTAAACGAACAATATTTATATTGTTTTTAAATCTCGAAAACGGATCTAACGATTTTCACGTATTATGCTGCGCTGTAAATAAGAGCAGTCTGTCAGTGCTCTATCACCCAGTAAGATACTTATTATTATTATAGTAAAGTACACGTGTTTTTGAGTCCCATCTTTGAATATTTTTACTTGTTCTTGTAAGGATTTTTCCACTTTAACAAGCTGTTCACGTCCTAGGCAAGCTTGTTATGTGATCTCATGAGTAATAAAGGATAAAGCGATCACAAAATAGTATCATAATATCATTACAGACCCAGTACATTTTACTGAGCGATTCCTTTTCCAGGCTAAGCTTTCTTTACCTATCAGTGGAAATTTTATCTCGAAATGTTTACACTCAATTAAAATTAAAGGTTTCATGGCTTACCAGATATATGTGCAAAGCATAGAGTCAATGTAGCGATCGCACAGCCGGAAGCGAGAGCCGTGGAAAGAAGCACGGCGGAGGCCGAAGCCCCGACCCCTGCACCCCCCGCCGCTCCGCATACGATAAACACGTACAGGAACGACGCGGCACATTCAGCCACCACGGCCTTCCACAGTGACAGAGTCCGCACTTCCAGCCTGGCCGGCACTTTGCCAGACAACAATCTATCATTCGAATTATCCCGACGCAAACACTCCAACTTCTCAAACAAAGTCACTATATGCTGTTCCAAATTATCGTCTGTTATGTTAAACGTTTGCTCACCCATTTTAAAAAGAAAAAAAAATCACGATGACATTTTATTTTCGCGCGCAAAGTGCAACCGACGCGTCGCGTAGACAGCGAACCGCACCACAGAGTGAATGAATGATAACTGAAGTCTGTACACTGAACAGTGAATGTGAATGGAGCCGCGCGGGGGTGGGGGATGAAGCGTGATCCACCACTTGTTACGCCCCCGCCGGTCGCCCCCGGACCTGCAGCGGCCAGCGAGGGTGTGTAATCAAATCAGCAATACAATACAGTGTAATAGCCCTTGTTATTGAAATTTTTTAACAAGCTAAATATCTGAAACTGTATTTATAGAGTACAATATCTTCTGTTATAAATGTTTAATAATTTTTTCTTAATTATTTGTAAAGATTTATTTTTGTATATTTTGAATGATAGAGAATTTTATGGGATTGTATTTATCACGGGTAGTTATATAATATTTATAATTATACAATATTGCGAAAGTGTTATTATATTTGGCTCTGTCGTCAATCCTACTACCCCACATCTCAATATTAAATTGAAATTATCATTATTTTTAAGCAATAGCAATAGCAATGACATTACAATATTGTATATTTTTGTTATTAAAAAGAGCGCAAAAAAGAATACTCGGAGAGTTTCGAAAGCGGTAGTAGTATCTAAAGAAATCAATTTTGAGAAAATAAATGCTTTTCATGCCTTTTATGCATTTTGATGGTCACTTCATGATGTAATTCACTATAGCGTCCTGATATCCGGTAAAGCAATAACAGCAGTAGTCTATTAAAAAGCATAAAAGGCATTTATTTTCTCAAAATTGATTCCTTTAGAATTCTTTTTGATGTCATTTCTAATATACTAGATACTACTACCGCTTCGGAAACAAATAGCGCTCTGAGAGAGAAGAAGCGGCGCAAGAAACTCTCCCAGTATTCTTTTTTTGCGCTCTTTTCAATAAAAATATGCAATATTGTACAGTCATTTTTATCGCTATAAAATAATCACAATCTAGTCCCAGGCTGTCCGATCACTTAGATATTCAGCTGTGGAGTAATAGGATTTACAATAGAGCAATTTTTTTACAAATTTAAATTTATTTATAGATAATGCCTGAACAGTGGCTGGGACTTTATTATAGAAGTGTATACATTTACCCTTAAAGCTATTATCTATCTTGTGAAGCATACTAGAATTAGTTACAAGCAATCCCTTATTTCTAGTGTTATAATAATGAAAATCACTATTAAGAGTTCTTCTATTGTTCTGGAAGTTCGAACATTGATGGCGAAACTGACAGCCCCGACTCGTAAACCAAGCTCCCATGACAACGCGAGACATCACACTACTTGAGAAACCGTTTTATCTCTACAGAAACTTTAGAAGGCATAAAAGGCTTATTATTTATTTTCTCAAAATTAATTCCTTTAAAATTCTTTTTGATGTCATTTCTAATACTATTACCGCTTCGGCAAACAAATACAAATGGCGTTCATAGGGAGAAGCGACGCAAGAAACTCTCCCAGCATTCTGTTTTTGCACTCTTTTTAATAAAATATACAATATTGTACTATCAATGTTATTGCTATAAAAAAATCATGATATAGTCCCAGGCTGTCCAATCACTTAGATATTCAGATGTGGAGTAGTAGGAATTACGACAGAGCCATTTTAAAAAAAACATTTCATTTTATTTATAGATACTGCGTGAACAGTGGCTGGGACTTTATTATAAAAGTGTAAGTATACATTTATCCTTAAAACTATTATGTATCTTATGAAGCCTACTAGAATTAGTTACAAGCAATCGCTTATTTCTAGTGTTATAATAATGAAAATCACTATTAAGAGCAAAAAGTAACGAACAGGAAGGTATTAAGAAACCCTACAGCATCCTACCTACTTACTCGCCAGAGCTGGCCCCTACTGACAATAATTTTTTCCGCAATTTAGGACAATTTTTTACATATTAAAAATGATCTGAAGACAAAACAAAATAGCTTCACATGTTTTGTTGAGTCCCAAGGGTGCTTCCGCAAAGGCATAAAATATGACCTTCCCGTGAGATGGCAGAAATGTTGATAACGAAGGAATAAAATATATACTCTACCTCACAAAAATAAATGTATGAATTTTTCAGTACAAAGCGACAATTTCATACTTTATGTAGAATTATTATTACTTACAAGGTTTTATTCAACTTGTCGTGTAAGTATGTCAGTTCGGGTCAAATCTTGGAAAACAAAGCGCTCATCGTTCGATTGGGCTCAAATTAGATATAGGTACATGCGTATCTTCAGTGACAAAGCAAAAATATGGCAGGTGCCTAGCGTAGTACTAGTCTGACGGATGGTGCCATAAGATGTCGAGCGGTTCGAATTAGATCCATTGCATCTTTCGGATTATCCCCGTAGGCTAGCTCACAGGTGTCGTCCGCGAATTGGAATAGCTCATACTGTGTAACTACGTTTGTTAGGCTATTTACATAGGTTAGGTGTGCCTTCAGACACAGGTATTGAGCAACTGTATGTGTTGTTTATTACAATGAATTTTCTATTGTCTAGGTAGCTTTTTCACCAATCAAGCATATTACCGGGTATACTAGAAAGAAAGAAAAAAAAATATTAATTTATACACACACACAAAAATAACAAAAATGAAACAATTTAAAAATATAAAAACGTGTGGTGTTTAAAAAAAAGACCAATCAGCATGTGTTGGAACGCTGATCTTCTGTGGCCCCCGCGTGACATAATATGACCTCAAGGGGGACACCTCGCCTGAATAAAATTGTCTTTAGGTACTAATTAACATAAAAAACAATTACTACTAAACATAAGAACAAAACATACAGGTTATAAAAAGTAATTACAAATTTGAACGCAACTAAGTCTGGAATACTGACTTTGATGTTCATTTAAGAGATATTTTTTCATTTTTTATTTAAAGAAATTTACTGATAAATAGGCTTTGTAAGGTGGTGGTATATTGTTCCTGAACTTAGTTACATTATAACTGAAACTACCTTTGAAGGCTGCAGTATGATGCCGACTAAAAGATACAAGGCGGACTACTACCCACTGTCCTCAAGGCAGTAGAAATGTGTGATGCTGTAAAGTGATTTGACACTTGTCCCTGCCGTAGTCTAGAAATTTATGTTTTACTTTCCAAATGCATTATTTATTACATTATTATTTATTGCTATTTCTAAAACTTAATTTGAAATTTATTTTATTCTCTTCGATGTTACATTTAATGATGGTAAAGCAGGCCTAGATATCAAAGCAAGTCCGGATTTTCCATCGGAGCTAATGCCTCTGCAAACCGTCCATAGACCTTCACCATAACTGACTCTTTTTTCAAAGCAGCAGTGTACAAAACTTTCTTCTTTCTCTCTTTCTTCGATTCACCTTCCTCCTTCCTTCGGTACCATGCAGCACAATCTTACTCTCGTCAGAATATACAACTTTGCTCCAATGAAGGTATGATCAGTTTCAGTCCTCACATGCGCGTTCTTCGGTGGTCTATCATAAATTTTGGGTCGTAACCTGATTTAATAATGCCTTATGAGGAAGCTCACTGTTACTCAGCGGGCAATGGAGAGGGCTATGCTCGGAGTATCCCTGCGAGATCGACTCAGAAATGAGGAGATCCGTAGGAAAACCGAAGTCACCGACATAACCCAAATTATTGCGAAACTGAAGTTGCAGCGGGTAGGGCACATAGCTCGACGGACAGGTGGCCGTTGGGGCATTAAGGTCCTCGAATGGCGACCACGTACAGGAAGGCGTAGTGTTGGCAGGCCCCCCACAAGATGGACTGACGATCTGGTCAATATCGCTGGAGTAGGATGGATGGAGCAGGACCGATCGTCATGTCGATATTTTGGGGAGGCCTTTGTCCAGCAGTGGACGTCTTCCGACTGAAATGATGATGACCTGTTTTAAGAAGTTTCAATCCACGCTCTGCCAATCTGCTTCTAATGGTACAAACGCTCATATTACATCCTCGAACCTCACGGAGCCGCTGCTAAATATATTGAATAGGGTTAAAGTGACAATTACTTTCAAAAACTGACACAATATACTGGTCATCTTACTCAGACATAACTCGATATCTACTAGATCCTACATGGCGAGAAAACATACCTAGAGTTTGGCTGATGATACTTTTGACCTTAGATTAAGGATTGGTCTCCACTGCGGTCCAACAAGATACCGCAGTACCTAAGAACAGCTAGCTTTTTTATACTGCAACTATAAGATGCTTGTGTGCGTAGCATCTTGACACTCAATGGCATATTTCAAATTTTATAACATACGATTCGTGATATTTTACATAGAAATTAATAAAATACAAAATACTTACTGATGATAATATGTGATCCCAGTGTCTTTCTTATTTCTTGTGGTATTACAAAGTTTATTACGCAACCCGAAATTTTAGTTTTACTTACGTTGCTAACAACGTTTAACAGAACATGTGGCACGTCAACGTCACACATTGTTCGAGACTGGCTCGAGTACGCCCACTTGGGCGTAGTATAAGTTGCCGCACTTTGCGACTACGCCTGCGGTATCTAGTTGGAGCGCAGCGGAGACCAATTCTTATTCTAAGCTTTTCACATAGCATCTCTAACAGGAAACGCCAATTGGACAAACAAGTTTAGTTTGATCATTTTGTTTTGATACTTTGTTGAAGTATGTGCGTATTATTGTCTTTCTAAAAAGTGTTTAATTTTGATTCATAATAATTCTATTTCACGTAGATAATTAAATAGAATTAATTATGAGCATACGTTCATCATTCATCTTCACACAAATCCTATCAAATTATTAATTATACCATATCATAGTAATGTCAACGTCAGTAGCCATAGATACACTGTCAATAGCATAAATGGGTAGTTGGCACACAGAAAAGAAAATTGTTACATTTTGTATCAAATGCTTTGATATAGTACAAGAAAATATAATGAAGATGGCAACAATTAACAGACAATCCTCGCTGATATAAATGCAAATTTTTGCACAAATAAATTTTGTAAACAAAATTTACGAACGATGAGGGACTCGTGCCCGCAACCTCTCGGGTACCGTCCGAGGGCTCTGCCACTGAGCAAAGCGTCCGAGTGACGTATCGTTCTTAAAAATATCTTGGTGTGTCTTATTCAACTCTCAGGCTATGGCTCCATCTACAGGATCTACTTTACTGTTGATAACCTGCTTAACCCCAATATTTGCGTATTAGGAAATTGACTTGAGATTTCACTCTTTCAAATCTTAACAATAATCTCACTTAGGGCCGATTTTTTAATCGTCAGATAAATCAACAGATAACTATCGGGAGAGTAAAATTAACTTACTGTTTATGTAACGATTAAAAGTTTAGAATTTTCAATCGCTTGTCATCCAAAGAATAGTTGTCTGTGGTATTTTCGAAGTAGCTTCACACTTTATATGTGCCAGTGAGATGGACATATATGTCATTTAACGCATTAGAGAGAGAAAAGATGTTTGTTTTACATAAGATGTCGCAGCAATTATTATCAACAAACTTTCCGAAAATCCGAAGTGAGCCACTTGACCGAGCTAGTGACGTAATACCGTTCAGTTTTAAAGAATAAAAAAACTGACGTCGTGACCAATAAAGAAATGATAATAACGGCTGTACATAACGAGCTGTTGAAATTATTTTGTGAGAGCCATTCTAAGCGGCAATGACTAATGGAAAATGTGGTATTATATAATATAATCTCTCTTGTATGGACAGGATTTCTTCTTGAGTTCTGGGTAAATGAATAAAAGTTCGTGTTGTGGTAAAATCGAAACCACAACTAAAGCGGTACGCAAAGGGAGGTCACAGAAAAATTTCGTTTACGGATGTGAAATTTTTTAAAATGGTTGCTCCATTGTTACTTCCCAATTAATAATTCCCAATTAACAGATTACAACGTGGACACTGTCCGACTTCAGTGATGGTTTGGTGGGGTATTAGCTATGAAGGGGTGACTGAGCCAAACTTTTGTGAAAAGGGCATCAAAATATCGGCACAAGTGTATCAAGATACCATTCTTGAGAAGCTAGTGAAGACCCTAAACAACAGCATGTTCAATAACCAAGAATGGTGCTTCCAGCAAGACTCGGCGCCGGGTCATCTACGGTCTACGCTTGATTGGAAACGAACGTTTCGGACTTCATCAGAGCTTAAGACTGGCCGTCGTCTAGTCCCTATCCTAATCCACTGGATTATGATTTATGGTCAATTTTAGAGAGTACGGCTTGCTCTAAACGCCATGATAATAAAAATAAAACGTAAAGCAAACCGTACGATTGGCAGTGAAGAATTTTTCTATCGAAAGAGCTATGCGTGCTTCTATTGATAACTGGCCTCAACGTTTAAAGGACTGTATTGCAGATAAATAGACCACTTCGAATAAGCTTTTTATATCTTAAATTGTTTTATACGAGGGCTGCACTGAAAATTTCGGGAATCAAGGAAGTCACACAACATTACTATATAAAAATGTATTTATTGCTTTTCGAAGTATTCTCCGCGAAATTTGACACATTTTTCCATACGATGGAACCAATCATTGAAGCGACCATTCCATTCGGAAGTTGGGGTCTCCAAAATGGCCGTTTTGTAGGCGTCCACAGCTTCTTCAGGTGATGAAAATCTCTGACCACGCAATTTATTCTTTATTTTAGGGAAAGTATAGAAATCATTAGGGCTTAGGTCGGGGCTGTACGTCGGATGGTCTAATAATTCTATGTTTTCTTGCTCTAAAAACTCTTTTGTTCTGTGCGCGGTGTGAGAACTCGCATTGTCGTGATGGAGTTGCATGCGGCGGTTGCAGTTCTCTTTACGGAGTTCAGAAACAACCTGTGGCAAGCAAATACTACCATACCATTCTGCATTAACCGTTATTTCCCTCAAGAGAAATAGTCGCAACATGGCTGGTTTTGGAGACAAACGTGGCCACCATTTTTTTTTGCAACACTCCGTGAACGAACAATTTTTGTTGGCTTTAACTCATTTTCGAACACCCAAACTCGTGACTGGTTTTTTGTTTCGGGTTCGTACGCGTATATCCAGGATTCGTCAGCTGATACGATGTTGTATACAGCATTTGAGGATCCTGCGTGGAATCTTTCGAGAGTTCTGACGCACCAAGTAACGCGAGCCGCTTTTTGCTCTTCACAGAGCAAATGCGGTATCCATCGGGAAAACAAGTTTTTTACACCTAATTATTCATGCAAGATTATTTGTATTTGACTCATGCCAATGTCTAAAGTTGTCTGAATTTCGCGGTATTGCACATGTCGATCTTCCTCAATCAGCTTACGCACAGCATCAACGTTTTCTTTGGTGTCTGCAGTTTTTGGACGACCTTGACGGGGATCATCACTGAGCTTGACACGTCCACGTTGAAATTCAGCAAACCAGCGATAAATTGTGGTTATGGATGGGGCTTCATCACCAAATGCAGAAATCATCCGGTCAACGCACTGTTTTTGTGTTAAACCACTTCGAAAGTCATAATAAATCATCGCTCTAGAATTTTCTAGAGTCAATTCCATTTTCTCAACGACTAAACAAGTTTGACAAGACCTTGTGACAAGACCGAGAATCTTTTATTAAATAAACAAATGGTATTCGATTTTTAAAACCAAAGAGTTTTCAATTAAAAAGATTTTAATATGACAGGAACAGTGGAAATATTCCATTCCCGATTATTTTAGTGCAGCCTATGTAGTTATGTATTAAACACACTGTAGAAGTAATAAATGTTATTTGCAATAGAATTTATTTTCTTTGTTTAATTATTTATGGCAAGACTAGGTATAATTTATAATTTCTACTTTCTAATAATAACATAAATAACGTGTGTAGTCGTCAAAAGAAGATAGTTAATGGCTATGAGTTACTTACAAATATAGCGTAAAAACTTAAACACTTCAAAATTATCGCACTGATGTCTCTTAACCGGCTCCCAAAGGGACATATAAATATAGGGTATGTTCCGATATGCACTTCGAGCACTGCCCAGTGCTATCACCTTAGAAAAATTCGTTCCGTTATGGACTGCCAGTATACTGCCGCAGTACCTTAGGGTAATATATGACGTCATAAATCACCGCCATATTCTACTGTGAGCATTGGCGTTTTCGAGGTAAGGTACTCGCAGTACTTTGATCACGTGATCAGTCAAAACCACTCGAGTGCCTAATGTTCTATAAACAATACCTACAGTTTTATCCCAAATATTTTTAATTTGACAGTGCTCATACAAAAGTTTCTTTTAATGAACTAGAAAACTATAAAACACTCATTTGAATGCTGCCTCAAAAAATGCGGCTGACAGTATACGGTATTGCGTTTCGTTTTAAATAGTTACCAGTATACCTGGCTATAAAGGAACGGCTTCACAGTATACTAAATTGACGTGACACTGTACAGTGGTCGCAGTGCATATCGGAACATACCCATAATCTTTCGATATTGTCATTATTCGTTCGATAACTTCTATCTGCCTGTTGAAAAATCCGAAATGCCCTGTCCGTCGTATCTCGCTTATCTAGTTGTTAAACTGAGGATTGAACAATCGACCCTTAAGGGATTAATTACACAAATTAAATATGTAAACAAAATTTATGAACGATGCGGGACTTACCTGCATTTGATTATGGGAAGTATGGAATGTATTGAAAGTAAATACAGTTGAAAATTACACAATTTTAGAGCATATTTTTATTACAAGTACATTACGTGAAGTGAAATAATACATAAACGACTAACAACATATGTTGTGGGCAAACCTTTAAAAATCAGTGAATAAACATATAAACTATTCTTATTCTTTCGATTCTAACACTAAATATTGAATACATGCAACAACACGATTTCGACGTTCACATACATTTTTGGATTGGCTGTGACAATAGTGAGATTATTATATTTTGATTATTTATACGTGTATTTGAACGAATTAACACCGATATGTATTTTGCATAAACCACTTTAGTACGGAACAAACACTCACGAGGTTTAATACTTAACTATAATAAAAAACGATCCAAACGCCTGAGGCCGAATAGCTCCCCAAATAAAAAATAAAAAGTATTTAATTGATGATACAACGTCTGAACTATCTAATATTAACTTAATGCAATCCTTGTCAACTCAAACTACATTGCTGTCAAAACTAGTCGGAGATATGGATGCCTTGAAGAAACAGAATGCTGAAATTCAAAAATCTAACCAAGATATACATAAAATAAACGAAGAAATTAAGGAATCTATTTCTTTTATGAATATCCAATTTGAACGCCTAAGAAATGAAGTTGAATATTTGAAAAAAGAGCGGCAACAACAACAACAATATATTACAGAACTAGAGCGTAAACTTCTAGATACTGATCACAAATCTCGCTCGTCTTGTATCGAAATACGTAATATTCCGCCACTTGAACAAGAAAGTGTTAGTAAGCTTAATGATCTCTTATGTAATATTAGTCAAGCAGTCAGATTACCTATTTCCCCAAGTGACCTTTGTGATGTGTACCGCCTTTCTGGAAAAACATCCACTACGCGACCTATTATTGTGGAATTTTCCACAGTACTAAGAAAACAGCAGTTGCTATCCTTTGTGCGAAAATTCAATAACCAAAAATTGGCTAATGATAAATTAAACACTAAGCTGATTGGCCTCTCCGGGAATCAGAAAGCTGTGTACATAGAAGAAAAAATACCATCAGAACTAAAAAACTTTATCTCCAAGCCAGAGAATTTCGTAAGAAGAACAAATACGCTTTCTGTTGGTGTTGTAATGGCAATATTTTCCTCCGGAAAAAAGACGGAGATAAACAAATCATAATTAGATCAGAGCAGTGTCTAGTAGATTTACAGAAAAATATATTGTGACTTTTATTAATTAAATTTCAAACGGACACTTTTATTTTTAAATCTAGTATTTTCAATATTATTAATGTTAAATTGCTACTGTGTAATAATAACTCACACATGCACTACACACACACAATATAACATATATCCCACAACTTAATCTACTGACATTCAAAACACACAATCTTAATCTGAAGTTAGCATTATGTAAGGTAAAAAGTCAATATTATTTTATACCAATAAGCTACATGTGTATAACTACACTCCAACTACTCTCACAGATATCACACAACAAAAGCACTCTCATATGCATGTTTATATTATATACTAAAATGGCCACACATAGAACATCAGTGCTTATGACTACCATTCACAATTAACTCACTATGGATAGTTTAAATAATCTGCACGAATTAGATGAGATACAAACTGCAACCTCAATTAAATGTGATATTCAAGATCTATCTAAAAATGTAAGTAGTTCCCACAATAACTTATATATTATTACTCAAAACATTAGAAGTATATACAAGAACATTGATGATATCCAGATAAAGTTATCGCAACTTAGCTATGAAGTTGATATTCTAATCCTAACTGAATGCAGACTAAATTTAGCTAAACCAATCCCTCTTTTGACAAATTATACTTCCTATCATACAGTTAGACTACTTAATCAAAATGATGGAGTGGTGGTTTATGTAAAAAGTAACTTGCAGGTCCAAATACTAGAATTAGCTCTTTGTGAAGCAACTGGACTTCAGATTGTGACCTCTAATTATACTTTACTTGGAATTTATCGATCCCCATCCTACAACAAAGCTGATAACTTTATTTCTTCCCTCAATTGTTGTCTAAAAAAAGTCTTGAATCTATCACGCATCACAGAAATATATTTATTCTAGGCGACATACTCTCGGCGACTCAGACTGAAAAAGCCCATGAACGTAGGAATAGGCTTGAATATTTAAATGTACTATCTTTTCATGGTCTCTTACCGGGCCATACTACATCCACGAGAAAGAAAAGCTGCATCGATCATGTCATTCTCAAACTAGAAAAGAACGAAAATAAAGCTTATGTAGCTGTACTAAATACTACAGTAACAGACCACAACATGGTGGTGTTGACTATATCGAGCACATATGAAAAAAAGTCAAAACGCAAGATTAAAACTACTACTGATTTTAACAAAGCATATCGCACCCTTATATCCACTGACGTTACTAAATTAAATATATTTAATGACCCTAATTTATTTTCTAATTATTCAATAGAAATGATCAAATCTGCTATCCAAGTAAACACTTAACTCTCAGTGATATCGCACACTAAAAGAATATTGAAGCCATGGATAACTCCTGGAGTGTTGCGTTGCATCAAACTTCGAAACAATATGCAAATTAAACTGAGATTAAACCCACAGAGTCTTATTCTAAAATTAACCTACAAACGTTTCCGAAATTATTGCACTAACCTCATAAAGAAGCTTAAAATAAAATACAACAAAGATCAAATAAATAAGTCCCTAAGACACCCTAGAGCTCTCTGGAGTACTATAAATGAAATAACTCATTATAAGCCTCCTAAAACTAAAAACCCACAAAACTCAGTAAATCTGATTAATAGAATCTTTGCTGAAAATGGATAAAAGCTGGCTAAAACAATTATTGAGCAAACTGGCTCCTACCAAAGTCCCTCTATACATCATATTCATTCATCTTCTTTTGTCTAACTTGATACTGATACTGAAGAGATCAACAGCATACTTATGAGTCTTGACTCTAGAAGCGCTCCTGGCTGGGACGGAATTTCAACGAAATTTCTAAAGCTCTCTAAAGATTACTTGATCCCACTTATAACAAGATTGGCTAATCTCTGCTTTAAATCAGGTATTTTTCCTTCCTCTCTAAAGCGTTCCATTGTTACTCCTGTGTACAAGAGTGGGACTAAAACTGATGTAAACAATTATAGACCTATCTCTGTATTGTCTGCTATTTCAAAAATAATAGAAAAATTAATTAACAATAGACTTCTTAAATACTTCAATAAATATAATATTATTTCTAATTGTCAATATGGCTTAAGAAAAGGTGTTTCCACACAAGACGCAATTTTAGGATTAACAAAAACTATAGTAAGAGAAGTGGACAAGGGCAATAAATGTCTCGCAGTTTTCCTAGATTTAAAAAAAGGTCTTTGACACAGTTTTTATTCTCATTCTTGTGCGCAGATTGGAGGGCCTGGGCATTCGTGACAAAGCCTTCTCTCTCCTAGACAGCTACCTAAATGACCGAATACAGGAAGTTAAGGTTGACCTATACCACAGCACAATGGAAAATGTGAAATTTGGCGTACCGCAGGGCAGTGTCCTTGGCCCGACACTCTTTTTAATCTATATTAACGACCTATGTAACCTCCAGGTCGACGGGGCGAGTATATTCACTTATGCTGACGACACAGCCATTGTTTTCTCTGGTATCTCGTGGGAAGCCGTACAGAGGAAGGCTGAGATGGGCCTTGAAAGAGTCTCAAATTGGCTAAACCAAAATCTATTGTCACTCAATATATCAAAAACAAACTATATATGTTTCTCTCCACATGACAGATACCAGCCCGTTTAAGACTTCTATATCAGAATCCATTCATGCTCCAACCCACACGATTTGAATTGTAATTGTCCCTCCATAGAAAACGTTAATTGTACCAAATATCTCGGCATCCTGATTGACCAAAGGTTAAGTTGGCATTCCCAAATCGAACTGGTCATAACCAGGGTGAGAAAACTTATGTGGATTTTTAAAACTCTGCGGCACGTTATGAATAGCAGTCCTTAATAAAATATACATCGCTTTGGCACAATCAGTGATCATCTACTGCATCCCGGTATGGGGCGGTGCAACTAAGATAAGCCTCTTAGAATTAGAAAGAGCTCAAAGATCACTTCTCAAGGTCATGTACTTCAAACCTTTAAGATTTCCAACTGATTCACTCTATTTGACTTGTTGATCTTTTGACAATTAGGAAACTTTATGTTCTTAACATCATTTCAGCCGTCCACAAGTCACTTCCGCTAGATCACGCCAAATTGATCAATAGAAGAAATGATAAAGTAGCAGATACCATTACTGTTCGCACTACTTTTGCTGAACGACAGTTTAGCTGTCAATCAGTGTTCTTATATAATAAAATAAATCGTGTCCTAAATATATATCCTATGACATTACATCTATGCAGAAAAGCTTTAAATAATTGGCTAACTTGTCTTGCTTATGATGAAGTGGAAAATCTTCTGATCAGACTGACATGATAGCAATCACACGCATTGCATAGATGGACCCAATCAAAGGTCCAATTCAAACCCACACCCACACACTCACTCACTCACTCACACACACACACACATACACACACACACATACACACACACACACACACACACACACACAATTAATTGTAAATTGTAAAATTTGGTTTTTAATAAACAATAAGGTGGTTGTTGTTATATAAATTGAATGTGCTAAATACTAAGTAATTATGGAAAATCAATACGTCACTTTACGCAAACGGAAACAGAATCAGAGTATGGATGACCTTTACTTAGAAACATCACCTAGCACTAGTGAAGATATAAAAGCTTACCGGACCTGTCTACAATTAATTGCGAATTAGATGATTTCAAAGAAATAATTCTTACATTGCAATGTCTATTAGACAAGACAAATAAAGAAATAGAAGAATTAATTTTAGAAAACAATTCCTTAAAGAAGACAATGAGTGAACTGGAAAGAAAAATAACTACTTTGAATATATAGGTACACCGACCAAAATAGCACTAATAAGAAATTCAAAAAGTTCTCATCACTTCGAACTTTAAAAGCTAAACGTAGGATTGATTTTGATATTGTAAATCCCTATGATAATCATCTCAAGCCTAAAAAAAGTGTGTCTACATCCATGCAACATGAGGAAAATAAACCCAAAAAGAAAAAACGTTTATTTATCTTTGGAGGTAAACAATGTGTGGGTATGGCTTCTCGACTCTCTGCCTCCACATATAATTTGACTTCAAAATATGAAATCTCAGCAGAAACAAAACCTTTAGCCAGTACAGAAAATATAATCGAATCGTGTTACAAAATAAAAACATGGCAAACGGACCAATTCATTCTTAGTTTAGGCGAACACGACAGAAATCCGTTCGTATTTATGTCTAAGACTGCTGCCCTCCTACGCTACCTAAAAGGTACTTGAATATTGTGAAAAATCCTCATCTTAACGAAATTCTTATTAATAACTATTTAAAACAAATATGTCAACAATATCCAATTGTAAATTTTTGAATTCTAATGTTAATTATACTGCATATTATAATGCTAAAAATAATTATATTAATAAAGTTTCCAACAAAATCAGCAACGAATTAGAATGTCAGCATTATAAAGCACGTTAGCAGCGTTAAATAAACTAAAATTCAAAAATAGAAGCGTTAGAAACCAAAAAGAAATGTCTACACAAGTTGATAAAACGATATTATCAGTTAAAAACTATTGTAATAAAGCGACTCAAACAATTAATCTAGAAAATAATACACAAGCTAATTTTTTTCTACCATAAACCATGTACGGAAAAGTATCTCTTGCACCAAAATATTGCTGGTGTTTTAAATAAGCTAGAATGGATTGAGCTAGCGTTGTCTGAAATAGAAGTAGATATAAGTATCATTTGTCTTACTGAAACTTTTATAAAAAGGGGAGAAGAATCTAATCTCATACTGCAAAATTATAATGTTGTTTCGACGTTTTGTAGATTGAATGAAAGACGAGGAGATAGTTGTATTTTATTGGAGAAATCTCTAGATTATAAGATTCTCGATCAGTGTACTGAATACTCAACAGAAAAAATATTTGAATGTTGTGCTGTTGAGGTAAGAGCGATAAATTGCTACATTGTTTGTATATACAGGACACCAAATTCAAATATTACTTTATTTTTTGACAAATTAGAACTACTTCTCCATAAATTAACCATAAATAATAATAAAAATATTATATTAGCCGGAGACTTTAACATTGATATATTAAAAGAAAATCAGATATCAAAATTATTTCAAAATCTATTAAGTAATTCCAATATTAATATAAATATAACGGAACCAACTCGACAACAAGCATGCCTAGATATAATAGCGACAAATATTCCTACAGTAGAAGGCAAAGTAATTAAACTTTTTCTATCGGATCATGAATCATGCCAACTAGTAAGTTTACCTAAAATATTTACAAATAAACCGAAAAATTGGTCTCTAGGGATTATTGTCAAGAGAATATACATAAATTTAATATGTACCTACAATCTCTAAATTGGATCGATGTAATAAATGAGTCAAATGCCAATACAGCCTTCAAAAATTTTCATGATTTCTTCTGCTTGTTATACGATCTTTGCTTTCCCATATATAATAAGAAAATGTCCCATTATGTTGGCAATAATAAATGGATATCAAAAGGTATTAAGGTAGCTTGTATTAAGAAAAGACAGTTGAGATTTACTCACTTCAAATCAAAGTCTCGTGAAAGTAAGATAAAGTTAAAAAAATATATCAAAATATTACGGTCTTGTATTGACTGCGCTAAGAGACACCTTAATAATCAATATATACAAAACTCAAAAAATAAAATTAAAGCTACATGGGATATAATAAAGAAAAAAGGTAGTCACAATAATATGATAGCTAAAAATTGTATTGACCTAATTCATTATAACGACGTTGATATAACAAATCCATTAGGCATTGCAAAAACATTTAAAAATTCCTTTATTGATTTGACTAAAAATTGTAACAATAATTGGAATAATCAGTATAAATACAAAATAAGTTCAATCAATAATAGTATATTTCTCTCTCCATGTTCCGAAAACGAAGTAATAAAGATAATAAATTCTCTAAAAAATGCAAAGGCAACAGGTTATGATTCGATATCTACACATATACTCAAACACTGCAAGCACAATATCTCTCATATATTGACTCACTTAATTAATATATCCTTTTCACAGGGTGTCTTTCCAGAAAGCTTAAAGTTATCTGTTATCAAGCCTTTACTCAAAAAGGGTACTAAAACCGATATAAATAATTATCGCCCAATTACTCTAATATCTATTTTCTCAAAGATAATGGAAAAAGCAATGTATGTAAGAATAATGCATTTTCTAAATAAACATAATATTATAAAAAAAGAACAAACTGGATTTCAAGCTAACAAACCAACTACTTTGGCTGCTTATTACTTAATAGAAGAAATAACTACATGTATTAACAAGAAAGTACCTGTTATATCAACCTTTTTTGATATGTCAAAAGCATTCGATTTTGTTGATCATCATATATTAATATATAAATGTGAAAAATATGGTATTAGAGGCCCTGCTCTAAAATGGATTGAAAGTTATTAAGCCGATAGACAACAAATTGTAGAAATAAATAGAATAAATGAGAAACTGGAGATGACTACATACAAGTCACCCTATTTAATTAGTAAATTTGGAGTTCCTCAAGGAAGTCTTATGGGACCCTTACTATTTTTAATTTATTTGAATGATTTACCCGATGTGGTTGACTATAACTGTGTATTATTTGCAGATGACATATCCATATTTATCCCTTCGAGCATAAAGCGATAAATAATTATAATATGACTATTAATAAAAATTTAGAAACTATATCGACATGGTTCAATGAAACTAAATATTTACAATTTTCTAATTATAAAACAATACATAAATCTCTAAATATAACACACAGTGACCAAACGATTAAAGAAACAAACACAAAAAAATTTTTAGGCCTTATATTAGATTGCAATTGTAACTGGAAAGCTCAATGTGATACAGTAGCAGGCAAAATAAATAAGTTCGTCTTCGCTTTAAGAAGGCTCAGACAAACTGTATCCTTTAATGCTGCAGTTACTGCATACCACGGTTATATTGCGTCAGTTTTACGGTACGGGTTAATACTATGGGGAAACTCCACTAATATTTCAAATGTTTTTCTGGCACAAAAAAAAATGTATAAGAGCTTTATGCAATGTCAGTCCTCTAGAATCGTATAGACCATTATTCAAAAAGCACCGTTTGTTAACGCTTACTGGTCTATATATATTAGAAATTTGTATGTTCATTAAAAAACATGGTGAACTTTTTAAACCAGCAAAGGACTATTCCATATTAGGATTAAGAGATCCAACTCGCCTTCTGATGCCATACTGTGAACAGCGCTTCATCAAAATAACGCAAATGTTATGTGCGTTAGGGTCTTTAACCACCTTCCAAAGAATATTAGAGAGATGCCTAAAACATTAATGCATAAAAAGTTAAAATTATGGCTAATAGATAAATGTTTTTATAGTTTAAAAGAATACTTTAGCCAAAAAGAATAGTATATAAATATAATTTTTTGAGAGGTACCTACTATATTATTGAATTAAAACTGTGAAATGTTTATTAGTGACGTATAAATATAAAAATTCCAATATTGACAATCAAATATTTGTATGCCGATATATTGGCGAATTGTGCTGTACACCAAATAATTGTTAACAACTATGTTACCACGATTCATACAAATAAATCATTTCATTTCATTTAATTACACTGCGTTGCTTAGAATATTGACACGTTGTAATTCAAGTGACACAGACAAAGGTGAATGGTGAAAAAAGAACCTATCTACCATTTATTATAACAAATATTTTATTGGCCGTCTCTGTGAGTTCCATTTGGTATCTAGACATGACATGGAAATCATTTAAGAATAGTGAATTCGATGAGGCAAGCTACAGCAAAAATATTTTTCTATTAATTTTTTTATATTTGTTTAATATATTAATGTGTATTCTGTAGGACAGACAGTAGTTCAGACTCAGACTCGGATTCAGTTCAGAGTTCAGACAAAGAAATTGATATTTTATGCCACAAAATCTGATTAAATGCAGAATTTCCAATGGAAACATTCAAAACAATCTCTACATTATTATTTTTTTGGCACTGCAACTTAATTTTTTTATTTGATAAGAATTCAAGAATTTAAATTCAATTATGGAATTGTGGAAAACCATTATGTGGACTAACTACCAGTAAATAATTGGAGATTTTTTTTTATCACATAAATCCTCTTTTTTAGTTTAACCAATATATTTTGTACTATAAAAAAATAGTAGGTATTTGCACTATGAACTATATTATAAAGATTGAGTATTTACACGCATAAGGCAATTTTGTAACATAAATTATTTTTATATTTTAGATACCTAGTTATTATTATTCAAGCAGAATAAGATCGCGAGAAGTTACCTAACTGAATTGCTCGAAAATTTTTGTTTAGAGAAATATTCACTGGCTACATTACTCTGCCTTTTCCATTTTTTTTCAAGGAAGAAGAATAAAAGGAAATTTTTACTCAAAATGACATATAAAAACGAATTGGTTCTATGACAATGACAAGTAAGTGACTGACAATTGACAAATGACAACTAAAAGACTGACACAGACCTCAGCGCCCTCTAATCTAATCAAAAAAGCTAATAAATGAGTGTGCTGTGTGTCGCTTCGTACGTTTATTTTTTTGTGTTTTCTAGTAAATAAGATTAAATTGATTTAATTAATGTTGTACATGCACTCATAACATGCTTTCATATGTCGGGCTTAGCTGAAACACAAGTTTTGGTAGAGGAGGGTGGAAATCAGAGTAGAAAACGTTCCCATTCTAACAACGAACAGAGTCCGAAAAGAGCAAAAGTTGACGGTATGAGTGCGGAAAAGAAATCGAATTTCTCCATGTTGAATCCAAATGCGAATGCTACAATAAAGCTGACTTCAGCTTCCATGAACAAGCCGGGGGCTGCGGCAAAGAAATTAATTATAAAAAACTTTAAAAGTATGTATGTTTACAAATTACAGACAGATATGTCATAACCTTCGTGACATCTGATGAATGTGTGCGTTTCAGGTAAACCGAATCTTCCAGAAAATTATCAGGAGACGACATGGAGCAAATTAAAGGAGGCAGTTATAGCTATTCAGACTTCTACAGCGATTGCATATTCACTAGAAGAGCTTTATCAGGCAGTTGAAAATATGTGCAGTCATAAGGTAAACATAGACCTTGCTTGTGATGGTTCATGGTTGCTAGCCAATACAGTCACTAAGCTAGACAATTGGCTGTTTATGTAAAAAGAAATAAAATCTTATTATTTAGTTTATTACAAGTGTAAGAATCTTTAGTTTTTTATTTGTTATCATAATAAAAAGGCCTACTGGACTTAAGTCTACACAAGAAGTGAAGTATTTAATCGATAAAGATATATTTTTTTTGTATACTTCTAAATAATATAGGTATGTTATATTAACTCATTGAAAAACTTTCTCTGTCCATGTTAATGGTAATAGGTACAGGGAGCACACATTCTTCTTTGCACATAGATCTAAAAATGCTCATTGTGTGTATAAAGACAGTTTTCTTCTATATAATATGCTTAAACTAAATGTGTACATAGCTATAAAGACAAAAAATTTAAAATATGCTTTTTATTTTCTATGACCTTGAATACTTTAGTGACTTTCAGATGGCCTCTCAACTATATGTCAACCTTACAAATTTAGTAGAAGCACATGTTAAGTCCAATATAGAGCAATTTTTATCAGAAAGCATGGATCGTCAAGTGTTTCTGAAACGAATGGATGGCTGTTGGCGTGCCCACTGTCGGCAAATGATTATGATTAGAGGCATATTTCTGTACCTAGACCGAACTTATGTATTGCAAAATCCAAGCATACATTCTATTTGGTAAGATAAACTTTGTCAATATTATTTAAATAAAATAAAGATTTATATTTTTTGTAGATTACTATCTGATTAATTGTTAATTTAAAGAATTTAATCAAGGTAATAGTGCTGTTTACAATCACAAAGAAAATATGTACATACAATTTGGTATGACCATACACATTGGAACAGGAATTGAACCTTGGTATATTCATACTTATTCAAAAAATTTAGGCTTGCATAAGGTCTCAAATGAATAACTAATTAACATCATACTGAATTCTTTATTATGAAAGTATTGCTTTAATGTATTTGTTATTCTATTAACTGTAACCTTCAAATTGATAAGTATTTGTTAGTAAATTAGTTTTTAAATAATGTTAATACTTGTTACTTGGTTAATCAGATAGAATGTAAATTATTTAATGGTTACTTACAGGACCGGCTATGCCTAGTGTAGGGACCAAATACTATGTAATATTATGTGAAGGAGTCTGTAAAAAATAAAATATATATATAAATCAACTAGAATAATATAATATTCAGGTATTTGCAATACTGTAGACCTACTTCTTACTCTTTTGGTGATAATTTTGGATTATGATTTTGTCTGTAATGTTTTCTGTGTTATATATTATAAAACCCAAACCCGATGGACAAATATCTCAGGCTGTAGACAGTGGAAAAAGGCGATTCCTGCACTATCGCCCATACTGACACGTCAACTTATTAGCCTCAATAGACATGACATCCGAATCGTGGTCGGCACCCTAACAGCTCACACATCACTGAACAAACTCCTATTTACAATCGGCGTTACAGACAGTCCTAGGTGCAGAGGCTGTCTAACTGAGGATGAAACGGTCACTCATGTAATGTGCTGGGGTGGCCAACTTATGGGCAAAAACCTTAATAAATATAAGGTCGCTCCAGGAAGTCTGCAAAAACCCCAGGTGTTCGGAACTTCTGGAAGGAACTGGGCTGGTTGTAATGACTAGCTAACACTGCATGCAAAATGAGTCCGGCTAATTGGTCTAATTGCGGAAACAGGAGCCCTTTACCAATATATTATAAAAACTTTATAAAACTTTTACTATATGATTGAAAACAGTTTTTATTTTTTAAATTACAATAATTCATTATTCTTTCCGCAACTTTATATAAATAATCCTGTATATTTAATTGAATCAATTACCTTAGTAATGAAATATTTTTTCTCAGGGATATGGGTCTGGACTTATTTAGACACCACATAGCAATGAATACATTGATTCAGACTAGAACAGTGGACGGGCTATTGTTATTGATAGAGAAGGAACGAGGAGGGGACTCTGTAGATATATCCTTGCTCAAGAGTTTATTGCGAATGCTTTCAGACTTGCAAATATATCAGGATGCATTTGAACATAAGTATGTCAAACAATTATTTGTTAATTTGTTTAAACTTAGTATCCCGATATAGTAGCACGAATTATGAGTCATAAAATAATGTAGTTGATAGAGCTTTAGCCCACGATTATCATGCTACCACGCTTATTACTAGCTAATGCACCATTCCAGAGAAAAGGCATGAAAACCTGACCTCAAATTATGAAATTTTTAAGGGTTGGGACATTTTTATATATGGGTAAGACAGGGAAGCACCTACAATTCATTCCTTTGTTATAATCTTGGACTCAAGCTATATCAACTACATTATTTTTTACCTCTGACATTCATGCTATGGGATGCTAAGTGCAACCCGTTAATTTATATTATTATATTGGAATTAAAACAGTTTAGTAATTGGTAACAGAATATAATATAGTTAATTATTATGTAAATTAATATCAGTATTGGTCAACTAATTAGGGACATTCAGGATAGTGAAGAGAAATAACCGGTTATGTAAATATAAAACCCTATTGATTTCTCAGTAACTATTATTTGCATAGTCTGGTCCAATTATTATGCAATAAATAGCTGTAAATAAAGATTAAATAAATAGAAAAAAGTGTTTAATATCCAAGGTTAACCATGTATTCAATTTAAGGTATAATTCTGTAGCTGGACATTTAATTAAGGAAAGCAAAAGTAAAATGAAAAATAGAGTTAAACAAAACTAGTAATCTCCAGTAATTTAATTTCTTTAGCAACTCCATTTTATTACGTGTAAAATCAGTACCCAGTAGTACCTTTGTTAGTAATTATCGCTAGACACCGATGTGGCATTGACATTATCGATTTCTAACATGTTTCGATAGGAATGTTTGACCATGCCTCACAAAAAGCTTCATTAAGTTCATCTAAAAATATGGTACGATAACTGGCAACTTTTTTCTTGATTTCGTGCCAAAGGTGCTCGATTGGGTTGAGGTCCGGGCTATTTGCTGGCCAATCTAGCACTGATACCGACTGACTGTTGTGAAACGACTTGACTGAACGGGGGGTATGTTTCGGGTCGTTTTCATGCTGAAACGTTCATATAATAGAGAGATGTTCCTCAGCGTAGGGAAGCATAGTTTCCTCTAATATTGCCTTGTATTGATGTTGGTCTAAATACCGCTGAACTTTCCTTACAGGTCCCACTCTACGTCCAGAAAATGAACCTCACATTTTAATGTTTCCATCGCCATGTTTCACCTGCTTTTTTGTGAGTCTTGGATTCATTTCCGCTTTTACAGGATGCCGTACGAATTTCCTTCCATTTGAAGAAATCAAATTAACCTTGGCTTCGTCAGAGAATACTACATGTTGCCATTGGGCGTAGGTCCAATGTAAATATTTACTTGCAAACGTCAAACGTGCATTTCTATGTGCTTTCTTTAACAACGGTACTTTGCGATCCTTCGAACAACCATGCTTCTATCAGACGTCGTCTAACGGTCCTCGCTGTAACAGCGGCTCTTTCGTCCGCCCCAAACACTTCGTGTTTAATTAAAACAGAGTCTAAAAATGGATCTTTCTTAGCTAACCTGGTTATCATTCTATCTTCTTGCGGAGTTGTTTTTCTCGATCTTTTTTATTTGGGCAAATTTAAAGCTGTGTTGTTGCGCCTGAAATGTTGCACTGCATTGTACACCCTGGTTTTTTTTAACAATTTAATTATTCTGCTATCCCTCGGTATGACCAACCACGCTCGACAAACTACATAATGATTTTTCGTAGTGTTGCATCGCAACTTTTATTTTTGCACATATTTCTTCAAAATAGTTCTCAAAACTTAAAATTTATAATCTTGATTGCCGCCAAAACTACCACGAAACAATAGCAGAAGAAATAAAAAAATATTGAGATTCAGATTTTGAAAATAGAACGCAATATCTCAGTGTCCCTAATTAAATGACCACGACTGTATATGATATATATGTTTTAAATAAATCTTGGAAAACTACATAATTTTAAATTTCTTTTAATTGAAATGGATGAAGTTAAATAAATTTAATATATATTTTAAATAATAGAAGCACAATTGAATGCATTAAATATTGCTTTGTTGTTGATAGATTCTTACAAGCCACAGAGAGGTTATATGCAGCAGAAGGTCAGCGCTTGATGCGGGAGCTGCCAGTGCCAGAATATCTTGCTCAAGTTGAAAAAAGGGTTAGGGAAGAGAATGAAAGACTGTTGCACTATCTAGATCCATGTACTAAGTGAGTAATTTGATTGCTACTTTTTTATGACAGTAAGTAACGAGACGAGCAGGACGTTCTGCTGATGTTAATTGATACGCCCTGCCCGTTACAATGAAATGTCGCTCAGGTTTCTTGAGAAACCGAAAAATTCTTAATGATACTTCAATTACGCTCATCACCTCGAGTCATTAGATGTTATGTCTCATTTGCCCAGTAATTTCACTAGCTATGGCGTCCTTCAGACCGAAACAGAGTACTGCTACACATTACTGTTTCAAGTGTTATCACAAGTGTTTTCACATTCTGTTCAAGTATTCATGCAGTAATAGGCGCCATTGTGGTACCCATAATCTAGACGACATTCTGTGCAAAGGAGCCTCCCATTGGTAAACTGGTTTTTTTATCATCTCATTTAGCATGTAGGATTAGTTCTCTCTAATTCCTATTACTGATAAAATAAAATCTGGTGTTACATCTACTTGCCTATGCTTGTCCACAATACATAAAATAAAAATTCAATAAATATTAATAAAACGGATGTGATGTGATGGTTATTTATTTTTTCCATTTTCTGATACAGATAGGAATATCTTTTTCTGTTAGAAGCTTTGCTAGGGCGTAGCTTTCACTTTGAAACCACTTTTATAAATCTGGGCGCAGACATAGATGTGATATGAATTCTTAAACTTTTTTTTTAATTCTTGAATATCAATGAAAATGCTACAATATATAGCTGTTTGTTCTAGGTGGCAACTGATCCACTGTGTGGAGCGGCAGCTGCTTAGTGAGCACTTGACAGGCATCTTGGGCAAAGGTCTGGAGTCGCTGATGGATGGGCCACGGCTCTCAGACCTCACCACACTCTACAATCTGTTTAGTAGAGTTAAGGATGGCCTCAATGAACTATGCAAACATTTTAATGCTTATATTAAGGTATATTGGTAATCATTTAATTGTTAAATATTTATGATCTTCAACTTTTGTCAAGGGTACTCACGATATTATAATATTAATTAAAAATGAGCAATGCACAAATGTTAGAGATGTAATGGTTCGATAGTTTAATGGTTCAACACTCTTGTGGTAAGTTACATGCAAAATAAATTCGAATCGTGAAGTTGACCAAACTCACGTCCGTGTGATCTTAATAATGGTTTTTAATAAAAACAAAATAGCACATTGAATTGAGGATAATTGATGTCACATAATATGTTTTCAGAAAAAAGGACGTACAATAGTGATAGAACCAGAGCGAGACAAGACCATGGTGGGAGAGTTGTTGGAGTTCAAGGAGCAGCTGGACAACATTGTGACCACCTGCTTCCAGAGGAATGACATGTTCTTGTACTCAATGAGGGAAGCATTCGAGTTCTTCATCAACCAGAGACAGAATAAACCAGCCGAACTTATTGGTATGATGTTTTTTTTTATGGAAAAAGGAGTACTAAGCGTACGGGTCACCTGGTGTTAAGTGATCACCGCTGCCCACATTCTCTTGCAGCACCAGAGGAATCACAGGAGCGTTGTCGGCCTTTAAGGAAGGTGTACGCGCTGTTTTTGAAGGACGCAGCCTGGAAACAAACAAGGAAGTGTGACTTGTGTAAACCATGAAACATTGATCAGGAAAAACATTATTCAAGCAGCAGACTGCAATTAGTTGATGCTAATGGAAAATCTTATCATTTTTCATTAATACTAGGTTAAATCAATTTTATTACTGTATAGCTCTAGATAGGTAGAGCCTCTTGCTGCTAGACAACTGATGAAAACAGGCCAGGTTTATTACTCTGGTAGGCGCCCAGTGCCCTGGTCTTGAATGATAGGGAGATCTTACCGTCCAATTAAAAAGTAGACTGTAATTAATATATTTAATTCGTGAAGTTCAATTGATAAAGGTAATATTACGTTAACACGACAGTCCGTTCGTATCAAAAGTGACGGTCGCGAGGCTCTCTGCTACGCGACCGTATCGCATCCAAAACCGGTCTGTCCGAGCGACCGTCTTAATTCGGCCGCTTAACAGAGCGACTATGTCGCTAACATACTCTAGCCTACAGGACAGCTATGTGTTACACTCGCGATTTGTACATCACTTTGTAGTAGTGTGCGTGTATTGCTCAAAATAGAGGTTAACCGTCAACCTCAACTTTTTTCGACGTTTTCACAACTGTCACAGTCTATCTAGACGTATAAATGATGTTTAGGCAAATTTATTCATCGGGCCCATTGACTTCTACTGATGACTAATTTTAGTGGAGAAACCACTCTGGAGACGAATTTATGAAATAAAAAAAAAATATTTCTCTACTTTTTTTTACTTTACATATTTTTGATATAATATAATAAGGTTCACATGTGTGATTACAGCGAAATTTGTGGACTTAAAGTTACGTGCAGGCAACAAGGAAGCAACGGAGGAGGAGTTAGAACGGCTGCTAGACAAAATAATGGTGTTATTCAGGTTTATACATGGCAAGGATGTGTTTGAGGCATTCTATAAGAAGGACCTGGCGAAGAGACTATTGGTGGGGAAGTCTGCCTCTGTGGACGCTGAGAAATCCATGCTGAGCAAGCTGAAGCAAGAGTGTGGAGGCGGTTTCACTTGTAAACTTGAAGGCATGTTTAAAGATATGGAGCTGTCGAAGGATATTAATGTTACATATAAACAGGTAACCTATAGCTAATGGAAACTTTATCTTATATCTTTAAACGAGTAATTCTTCTATATATATAATATAATCTGAATTTTGGAAACAGGTCCAACGATTTTAATGAAATTTAGTATACAGGGAGTTTCGGGTGCAAGACATAGATCTAGCTAGGTTTCAATTTTAGAAAATGTAGTTTTGTTTTGAAAAATTGTTTTACGATAGCTTAAGAATACAAAGGGAGATTAAGCCATTATGTACAAGTTTGTAATAGGTCAGATGACACATCGGGTGATCCGGAAAGCAGAAGACCCCGGTTCGAATCCAGTTGTCTCCAGTCCTATTACTTTTTCATTTTTTTTTTTTTTCAAGTTTTGAACCTTGTTAAAAACAGAGCAAGGTTTCGTCCAGGTACTAGAATCTTACGTGTGCTTGTATTTGGTGGGAGATAAACATGTTTTTACATGAAAAAGTCTGATCAACTCCACATATGGATGTACCCCCATACCATTTCCCCATAAGAGAAGACCGTATCTGAAAACTGATGCGACATATCCATGGTACCCCAATTAATATAACTTATAAGATGCAATTCGCCTCAGTCTTCTAAGAACATCCACAAATCTACCAATTCTAGAGTGTACCTTATCAATGTGACCAGAGAATTTAAGGTCTTTATCTAAGACAACGCCTAAAAGTATTGCACTGTCCACTGTTTCAATGTTTATTCCATTTTAATTAATATTAAGATCTGTTTGTCTACGAAATCACTCATTGATAAGTAGAATAAATTCCACAATTTTAGTCGATCACTATTTTTTTTGCCTTGTACTTCCCCAGGGCATAAAATGAATAGGGAAGGTCCGGGCTCAAGGGTGTCGTAAGAGACGACTAAGGGCATCCAGCAGTGGGAGGCTCCTTTGCAGAGAATGCCGGCTAGATTATTAGTACTACAAGGCGCCTTTTTCTGCTGTGAAGCAGTAATGTGTAAGCATTACTGTGTTTCGGTCTGAAGGTTGCCGTAGCTCGTGAAATTACTGGCCAATGAGACTTAACATCTTATGTCTCATGATGATGAGCGCATTATTGTAGTGCCGTCCAGAATTTTTGGATTTTTCAAGAATCCTGAGCGGCACTTCATTGCCGGTCCTGCTCATCTCGTCCCTTATTTTCATAAAAAATTTGGTTGGACTAAATATGTTGTCCAATATAATTTTTGCAACTGATGTCGTGAATAATATACACCAGCACCTGGCGGCAACACAGGAGAGCTCCGGGTTGGAGCTGTCCGTGTACATCCTGACGATGGGCTTCTGGCCGAGCTACGGGCCGGTGGAGGTGCGACTGCCGGCGGAGCTCACGCGGCACCAGGACCACTTCGCCAAGTTCTACCTGGCCAAGCACTCGGGCCGGAAGCTGCAATGGCAACCCACTCTGGGCCACTGCGTACTGCGGGCTCACTTCGCTCAGGTCTGTACCACACACTAAGACCCACAATATAAAATGTTGACCAAATTCAAAATTATATGGGCATGGCTTAACCCTAATCTTTATATTTTATCCCTGATAAAGTGGTATTGGTGTCCAAAGTCAACTGACAAGAGAACGATTTTTGCTAGAGATTTTCTTTTCCACCATATTTTTTTATTTATTCGAACCACCAGTGATAATTACATAAATTCAAGCAACAATACAATATTTAATCTTAAGTTAATTATAAATGCATTATCTTTTAAGGCAGATACAGCATGCTATTATTATGAAGCTTACAAATATTTATATGGTATAATCAAATGAAGTACTTATACATAATTTAAAAAACGTATTAACTAATTACCGAAAAAAAATCACAATGAAATAGTTCTAGGTAGTTCGCTAAATTGAAATCTTTCTATATCATACCACTCACACACTCCATAAATCACTCCTCTGGGATTGTTTTATATCTGCCATTTCAGGAGGGTGGTTATTGAATTCATAGTATAACATATATTATCCATATTATTTATTCATTAACCTACAATAAAAAACTAGACTAACATTCACGCTAAAAATTATCTGACAAACCCTGCATACGCGTCTATAAGGCAGAGTTTTAGTTTAGTTGTGTTTCGACCGCGCTTTGAATACAACGCCACGCAATGACAAAGTGTTCAGTGATAAATTATCCAAACAACAGCATATCCAAACTTAAAAAGGTATTTCCGGTAATTGCCCCCTTTAAATTAACAAAATTCTGTAACAGACTTGACGTTTTTAATCATTTTACCGAATAATTACATTTCCATAAACAAAATGTTCTTGCCTCGTGTTCGAGTCCGTCTCTTTCGCACCATAATCAAAATCTCGAGAACAAAATCGAATGCGCGTTTAAAATAGACTTTGAACATTACTGCCACGAGATAAGGTGGTTGTTTGGGTGTATCTTTTAATGTTATCAGGTGTATAAGTATACGTATATACAACGCTGCATGGACATTTTTAACGACCTTCTAGGAAGCTATTTAGAGTCTAGTTGTTCATAGTACGTCTATGTTATTATTACAACTTTTATATACTTAGTCTGGCCATAAATACGGCGACAATTAAAAATATTACATTTGAATTTGGAATCTGTCATTTTTATATGATTATTCATTGAGATTTCTAATTTTGGCGCCAATACATTGTACAATATTTTGCGATATTGAAATGGAGTGGGGTGATAAAGAGAACCGAATCGCTGCGATTGCATTACCCAATTTTTAAAACTCTCCATACGCTTGGTATTAGTAAAATGTTTGTGTACCGGGCTATTAATAGGTACAATGAGACCGTCTGGCCGTCCACGTAGTGTTCGTACGAAAAAGGTGGTCAAAGCAGCAAGTTTTATATTTTAAATTCTTTTATATTTATGTATTAAACTAACACACACTGTAAAAGTAATAAATGTTATTTGCAATAGTTTTTTTTTTCTTAAACTAGACTAGGTTATGTTATGTTTTCATGTGGAGTGTAGATTTTATGTCATCGGTCAATCTGTACTGTCAACTTAACTTCCAAATTTATATGGTATAGAAAATGCTTATTTAAAAATTACAATATGTCAAAATGTTCCATTGATCAGATAGGTAAATGTCAAAAAGAGAATATTGTTTGAAATATTATGATCGAATTGCCAATTTAGGATTACAAGTTAATATAGAACTCGAATGTATATCTGTCAATTACTCTACTAATATTTAAGACGAGTGTGTGATGTTTCAGGGTAACAAAGAGCTGCAAGTATCACTATTTCAAGCGCTGGTACTTCTTCTCTTCAACGATGGTGACAACCTGAGCTTTGAGGAGATCAAGACATCGACTAATATTGAGGTAAATAAAAAAGAATGCTATGGAGTATTACGCATGCGTGTAAATTTATATTACTACTACGTAAATGTATGTAGGTATTTCAGCGGCAAAAAACCTCTTTGTTCTTACAAACACACTGTATTACCCGATTAAATTGAAAATTACACAAATAAACTTTGAAAACAAAATTTTATGAACAAACCGCGTTCTCTCGCGTTCCGTGCGAGCGCTCTTCAACTGAGCCAACCATTCTAGTGACGTATCGTTGATAAAAACTTGTATGCTTTGTTCAACTCTCATGAATCTTGATTCCCTTGATTATCCAAATATAAGTTTTTTTTAAGCTACCTAACTTTCAAGTTTCATTTTTTCACAGCTTCAAAAGACTGTAGATCTGATTATTTGTCGAGATAAAGGGTCTTGACAGACAGCGGATGGTCGGATAACATAGTGATACCGATACCGAGTGATATAGACGGAACCCTAAAAAAGAAAATTATTTTTTTCTCCTTTAAATAATCATATATCCACAAATACTTTTATATTATTGTTTTTACACTTTTTCACAACGCACGATGACATTTTAAAATATTTTATTGCAACGCAAACTGATCTGTCACAGACGATGGCAAATCTCATAATGGCGGCCGATCGGCTTGTATGTGTAAGTGTATGCGTAGGGCTATGTATTTACACGTTTACCGGCTTGTTTTGGTGCCTCACTGTTATGTATGATGACACGGGTCCTTACTCACTTGCGTGTAATATTACTATGCACGTGTGTTTTATAGTTCAGTTTATAGCCCCAAGAACGATGTAATAAGGCTCACTTTACAAGCAAGTGTCTTGAAAAACCTTAATATATAAAAATCCAGTGTCCTGATGTTTGTTTACAGTGAACTCCTAAACTAAAGAATGGATTTTAATGGACATTACTTCATGGAGTGCAGTTTAGTCCAAATTGAGAGATAGGATAGTTTTTACTTCGATTTGGTGCCCATCATTATTTTATTTCCAATATTTGTTTGGTATGGACATATTTTCTACGAGAGAATATTTTGACGCACGGTTTGACAGTTCTGCTGTGAAACAATTTCATTATTACAACAGGCAGCATATTTTACGAAATAATTCTTGATGCATATTAGTGACAAACTCTTTAAAAAAAACAGTTTTTTATTTATTATGTACCGAACAACGTCTGTCGGGTCAGCTAGTAAGGTTATAAATTGCATATGTTTTGATATAAATTATTGTGAATTATAAATGTTTATTCGTCTTAATTATTAATTATTACTCTACATTAATGAATTCCATAATTGTAAATGGTTTTTAAGCGGCATAAATCCTCTTTGTTGCTACAAAAAACACTGTATTACCCGATCAAATTGAAAATGCTCTGTTTACTCTCATATAATTTGCAGTTAGGTACTAATCTAACTCTGTAGGGATAACTCGATAATGCACTAGTGTGTTATATTATTAAGCACGTATGTGTATTTGAAAATGAAATCTTTTGCAACGACTTATTTCTTTCACGAGTTGAGTTCAATCGTTACTTTTGTAGTTTAATTTAATATTTCTAATAAGCCAATTTAGAGTTTAGTACCAAGGAGTTTTCGTACTTAGAATGAACTCGGATAGATTATATACGCGAAAAATAAATAAATCCGTTGGTCTGAGCATTGGTTTCTCAAAATTCTATTAAATGGTTGTTTATTATAAATACCAGTTTTAATTAGACTTTTTTCACATCAAAAATAAAATACATACACGCGTACGGTCCCGTTGCCTAGTTTCCTTATAAACTTGTGACTTTATAAACCCTTATCTTCGGCTCGGGCTTGTAATTGTCAACTCACTTGAATTGTCCTACTTTCCACCCTTGTATCACAATGTACTACTGCATGTCATCAAGTTTATTGGAACTTCCAAACTTGTAATAATAGTAGGTAGCGCAATCGTAGTACACACACTGCTCACTTTACGAGCAAAGTGTGTTGAATAAGGTTGTGTAATAAGGTGTATTAAAACGCGAATGTGGGTATTAATACCTAATTATCAACGTTGCATGCAAGACTTTATCTACACCCATAATATGAATCCTCTATAATAGATTTTGAAACAGTTAGTTTACTGCTAAAATTAAAAAAGCCAGTCCTAGTAACCATTACATCATCCAAACGAGTGTTGTAATGTTGCACAGAATTTCATTACAACACTCGCTTGAATGATGTAATGGTTATTAGGACATTTGGTGTTTTAATGTTGGCAATATGCTAACTGTTTTAGAATCTTAAATAGAGGATTTAAAGCATGTGTGTAGATAAAATATGTCAATAAACATGATGTGGTTAACGGTTGTGGCCTGATATAGGAAGGCGAACTTCGTCGCACGCTGCAGTCACTGGCGTGCGGTAAGGCGCGTGTGCTGAGCAAGACTCCGCGCGGCCGCGAGGTGCAAGACGCAGACTGCTTCCTGTTCAACCAGGACTTCACCAACAAGCTGTTCCGCATCAAGATCAACCAGATCCAGATGAAGGAGACGGTACACACACAGCTCTTATTATATCTAATGTTTCTTACATCCGAGAAAAAGCAATTTTATTCAAACCACAAATAAATACTTAATGTCGATTAAAGTTTGGAGCATACTCAACTTTAGCAAGGCTTTCCGGGTCATACAATTATCTATCTTCAAGGACGGACTTCAAGACGAGGGCTTAGATATTAAACATAATTCTAAAAATGAATTACGTGTATATTAGTATTTTTAAATTAACAATTATATTACATTTGTAATTTTAAATAAACAATAAAGAAATCTGTAGCTTTACAAACCTCGTATACGTAGCTTGAGACATATATTATTCCATCTCCATCTCGTGAGCTTACTTATTTGTGGTACTCAAACTTACACAAATAAAACTACGCGACCTACGCGTTGCGTGTGAGTGCTCTTTCCAACTGAGCCAACCGTTCGAGTGACGTATCGTTTATAAAATCTTGTATGCTTTGTTCAACTCTCAGGTTGTGACTTCATCTACAGGATCTACGCTACAGTTGATAACATTTTGTTCATAAAATTTTGTTTTCAGTTTTATTTGCGTAATTAATCCCAGAAGTGAGGGTCATTTGTCACTTTAAAAACATAAATGCACTGTAGCTAAGTTACTCAAACTTATCGTATACATTCAATTTATCATATAATTGCTAAATCCATTCCTCATGAACAGCACGGTTTTCTCAGGAGGCGATCGACTTCCACGAACCTGGCGTGCTTCACCGATTATGTACTTTCTAACAAGCAACGTGGTGGTCAGGTTGACGTGATCTACACTGATTTTGAAAAAGCTTTCGATCGTGTGGATCATGTCATCCTTCTCCACAAACTGCAGCTCCTTGGAATTCATGGAGATTTACTTCGTTGGGTACAATCGTATCTTTCAAATAGATCTCAAGCGGTTGTGATTGGTGGTTACAGGTCTGATCTCGTTGATATTCCCTGCGGTGTACCACAGGGTTCGCATTTAGGGCCATTGTTTTATAATGCATATCTCTATGATATCGGTTCCTGCTTAGCTAACTCTGAATGTATGCTGACGATAAGAAGATATATCGTAGTATAAAATCTATAAATGATTGTCAGTTGATGCAAAAGGATCTCGACTGTCGTTTTGAATATTATAAAAGAAACAACATTACAGTCAACATACTCAAATGCGTGCAAATCAGTTATACGCGTAAATCAAAGCCCTTTGACTATAACTACACCTTAAATGGCACACTTTTACAGAAATCCAAACTTGTTCGCGACCTCGGAGTATATTTTGATCACAAAATGTTACTCTGCGACCACATTAACAACATAGCAAAAAAAAGCATAAGAAATCTGGGCATTGTCTTGCGCACGTGCAAACCATTTTCTGATATAGAACCTATTAAAGTTATATACTATGCATATGTCAGGAGTATTCTGGAATATGCTTGTTCAATATGGTCTCCACAATATATAATTTACAATGAACGCTTGGAACGTATACAGAAAAAATTCTTAAACCACCTAAACTACCGTAAAAAATTACACACCGGCTCTTATTATGACAGTTGTAAGGCGCACAAACTATTAGCCTTGGAGCAGAGACGCATTTTACTTGATATGAGCCTACTATTTGATATTGTGAACAGCTTTGTTGACTGTGATAAATTGACCTCTAAAATATCATACTGTACACCGTCAACCCGCACGAGGCACACGAATCTACTATATGAACCACTACACTATACAAACTATTCCAAAAACACTTTCATATCACGGGCAATACATACTTACAACACAACCTTCAGTCACGTAGATCTTTTCAGCATAAATAAATCTAAATTCAAATCTGAACTCAACTACTTTCAATGATACATCTAAGTAACTGATGCACTAACATAATATATTAATATGTTTATCTATTTTACCACATATAGTATACATATTTATGTATTACCTTTTATGTATATATTTAGTAAGTTTTTTTTTTATGTAATGAAACGACCTATATAATCTCAAGATAAATCTCATTTTTGTATAGTAGGTATCGCACCATGTTGAAATTTTTCGGAAACCGTAATTTAATATAATATAAGGGAAACCTGTTATTGGCATTATTATTGTAAAATATTATTAGTTATTTATCTAATCTGTAATATGCTGTTGGTTTTCTTAATAAAATAAAATAAAAATAAAATAAAATAAATAAAAAAATGTACTCAATATATCCAACTATTTGCTAAATATTCACAAGCTTGGTTATGATCTAGTAAGCGAGACATTATGCCTCCATTTTCTTCTAAGTTATATATAATACAACCGTCACTTTCAATCTCATTTGCATCATCAGTCCGTGAAGAAGGAGCAGTTTTATCAATATTATGCATGAAAAGAAGTGCATTTTTAGTGTTTCGTGTTCGTTAGCACACAGTTTTGCTGATTTCAACGGTTTTAGTTCCATGTGGCAAAACAAAAATAATTTTGGAATTCAAAAAAGATTCCAAATTCATTCTCTACACCCTCGAGAACCTTGGATATGATATCCATATTGTTGATATCATAATTTAGCGCGGCGGCCATCTTGGATTTCAAAAATGATCCAAAATTCGGTCTCTGCACCCTCGAGAACCTCGGATAGGAATTCGTACAAACTTAACTTGATCAGGTTGGCATATAACACGAGTGCGGTAATTGTAAAGTTGCTATTGAGACACATGTTTTATATCTAAGATTGTCCTTTTTAGTCTACTCTTAAATAAATTTCCAGATCCACGTTACAAGAAAATGTAATGATTTTTTTCGACGTCCCGCATTTGGTCGACGAATGTTCTACGAGGTCTCCCGCGACCGACTTGCCCACACACACCACTTACGTTATATATCGATAAGTCATGCTTTCTTCACTCATTCGCTCCACGTGTCCAAACCATTTTAGCATTCCTTTCTCAGTCCTTGTCACAACATCTTCTTTCAGACCACATATTAGTTATCTATCAGCGCTCGTATTAATTAACTATAAGCTTATTTTGAGCCTAATAAAAAAAAATATTTAACTTTGACTTTGATATTTGTCATCAGAGCGAGGAACAGAAGGCGACCGAGGAGCGCGTGTTCCAAGACCGGCAGTACCAGATCGACGCGGCCATTGTGCGAGTTATGAAGATGAGGAAGGCGCTCTCGCACAACCTGCTCATATCAGAGCTGTACAACCAACTCAAGTTCCCAGTTAAAGTAAGTTGTAATCTGTTTAACAGTCACTTAACAAATTTATTTTATTTATTTATTTATTACACTTTTTTGACACCACATTAACAAAATATAACTTAATTACTAACATACATAATTACATGATATGGTGCAAATGGCGGCCTTATCACTATATAGTGATCTCTTCCAGGCAACCATTTGTAATACAATAAAAGAGAAAGGCAGTACATTAAAAGGGTAAGAAGTGTCAAAAATATAGACACACATAATATATACTATATTAAAATATAGATAAATTTATAAGAAAGTAAAATATGTAAAAAGTAGGAACAATAATTAACATTTCAGAATTGTTGAACTATGTTGGTGGATACATACAGATAGATTCTATCAAATAGAGGACAGATAATGTTTTTTTAGTTGATTTTTAAATGAAGCTAATGATTGTGCTTGACGGATAGTAAGCGGCAGTTGATTCCAAAGAGTGATGGCATTAATAGTGAAAGAAGAGTGATAGCAGCTATCAGATTTATGGAAAGGAACATTTAGTATTTGTTTCGCAGCAGAGCGCAACGAAAGCTCACGCTGAGACCCTAGTAGCTCAAATCTGTCTTTAAGGTAAAGAGGAGTGTTTTGGTGCAAAATTATGGAGTAAAGAAGGTGTAGAATGTGGGAATTGCGACGTAGACGTAAAGGAAGCCAGTTGAGTTTTTTTCGGTAGGAGGAGACATGATCGTATTTACGTAGGTTAAAAATGAAGCGAATACATACACTTTGTAGGCGTTCGAGTTTATCCAGCTGAACCTCGGTAAGGTCGGGATAGCAAATTTATATATTTTTAAGTGAAAACTTTATTTTAGCATACACATTTTTCGAAGGTTGTAAGGTTAGGCTGATCTGTCACCCTCTGAGGTAAAAGGCTCCGTCAAGCTCTGAGGTGAAAGGCTCCGTCACGCTCTGTTCGTAGGTAGTAGGTTAGACTGATCAGTCACGATCTGAGGTGAAATACTCCGTCACGCTCTGTTGGTTGGTAGTAGGTTAGACTGATCAGTCATGCTCTGAGGTGAAAGGCTCCGTCACGCTCTGTTCGTAGGTAGTAGGTTAGACTGACCAGTCATGCTCTGAGGTGAAAGGCTCCGTCACGCTCTGTTCGTAGGTAGTAGGTTAGACTGACCAGTCACGATCTGAGGTGAAATGCTCCGTCACGCTCTGTTCGTTGGTAGTAGGTTAGACTGATCAGTCATGCTCTGAGGTGAAAGGCTCCGTCACGCTCTGTTCGTAGGTAGTAGGTTAGACTGACCAGTCATGCTCTGAGGTGAAAGGCTCCGTCACGCTCTGTTCGTAGGTAGTAGGTTAGACTGACCAGTCACGATCTGAGGTGAAATGCTCCGTCACGCTCTGTTCGTTGGTAGTAGGTTAGACTGATCAGTCATGCTCTGAGGTGAAAGGCTCCGTCACGCTCTGTTCGTAGGTAGTAGGTTAGACTGACCAGTCACGATCTGAGGTGAAATGCTCCGTCACGCTCTGTTCGTTGGTAGTAGGTTAGACTGATCAGTCATGCTCTGAGGTGAAAGGCTCCGTCACGCTCTGTTCGTAGGTAGTAGGTTAGACTGACCAGTCATGCTCTGAGGTGAAAGGCTCCGTCACGCTCTGTTCGTAGGTAGTAGGTTAGACTGACCAGTCACGATCTGAGGTGAAATGCTCCGTCACGCTCTGTTCGTTGGTAGTAGGTTAGACTGATCAGTCATGCTCTGAGGTGAAAGGCTCCGTCACGCTCTGTTCGTAGGTAGTAGGTTAGACTGACCAGTCACGATCTGAGGTGAAATGCTCCGTCACGCTCTGTTCGTTGGTAGTAGGTTAGACTGATCAGTAATGCTCTGAAGTGAAAAGCTTTCACGCTCTGTTCGTAGGTAGTACGTTAGACTGATCCTGAAATGAGAGCCGCAACTAAGTATTTTTCTCTAGATTTTGCAGGTTAAGCTTTTGTTTGCATTTTGTGCTGCATTGCATCAAGTATTTCTGGCGAGGTTAAATGTATCAATTGTTCATCTTCTGTAGTAAAACTTGGTATTTATACAATTGTTTATAGGTTTTTTCTGGTTATATTTGCAAACTGCTGATGAGCAGTATAACAGTAATGATAAGAGTACATCGCGACCAAGAAATCTTTTCTTAAATAGGACATCTATAAGTAACATGTATTGTTAATGTTAATTGCCAGAGGACTTGGATGCGTTTGGAGTCTTGTTTTATAGTCGGAAGCTCAAACATAGCCCCATCTCTTCCTTATCCATTAGTAACAATAATAATGAAAATGTTTATTTAGTTCAATAATTTTACAGAAATCTTATAACTAATAAAATATGGACATTAAATAACCAAAATGGTATCTAGTCAGCATTATGTTGGGAATTTAAATTCTCAACGCTGGTATTCTCTAGACACCGAGACACAGACTTCGAGAATTAAATATTTTTAATTAAAATAGATATCTAATCCCCCAAGACTACCTGCTACCATAAACATTGGCAATGAAAATAATAAAATTATATACAATATAAGTACCTATCTATTTAAGGAACATAATAATATCATATCGTAACATCGGTAAGTAATCGGCAAAATTATTCATACAATTAAAATCATAAATCATTATCTTATGACATCAATTACTGTTCTTTTACCGTGAATTATATCTGTACAGTTGCTTTTCAACTATAACATTTTTTCATGACACTTAAATGGTGATAAATGACTTGCAACCTGGTACCTAATATTAATTTTATCTACACCCATGCTTTAAATCTTCTATTCAAGATTCTGAAACAGTTAGCTTATTGCCAACATTAAAACATCCAATGTCCTAATAACCATTACATCATCCAAACGAGTGTTGTAATGTTGTACTGAATTTCATAACAACATTCAACAGAGTTTCAACAGACAGCCACATTTTTCAACAGCACACAGAATTTCAAAAAAAGAACATTTTTGTTTACGCGCACACTACTAGAACGTCGCGCGGCGTAAAAAAAAGTAGGTTATTCGAATCCCCGTCATTTTTCTTCGATATTTTTATTGCTTTGTTTACAAAAATTGAGCGATTTAAGTTTTGACAGCACACCGCCAGATATTTTAAACGCTGCAATGTAAATGACTACTACAATAAATAATTCTTTCATTAATACTTTGTTTATTTGTATATATATAATCAGTAATGGATGATATTAGGTTACTACTAGGACTGGCTGTTTTAATGTTAGCAGTAAGATGTTTCGGAATATTTTAGAGGATTCATAGTGTAGATGAAGTCTTGTATGCAACTGTTGATAATTAGGAATTAAAACACTCATGTGATACTATTATCACACTCGTCTTCGCGTCGTTTGATAAACCCACATTCGTGTTGTAATACCCCTTATTACACAACAGTTGCATAAATAACTATTACATTATTCATTGAAACTGCTCACACTTTAAAGTTATTTACTTAGGTGTTTGTTTACTTACTAACAAATATTATTGTTTGTTAATTTGTAGTTTTTCTATTTTGCATGATTTTTTTTAATGTTCAAATGTTTCTTTCCGAGTCATGGATGTTTATATGTATTTATGATGTTTAAGTAAGTATATTGTAATAAATATATCGTTGTCTTGTACCCATACTATAGGCCTATGCATAGTTTGGGGCAAGATAATTTGTGTAAAAGTGTGTCAACATTATCATTATTATTATTTACGATTTTGGGCAATATGTAGTTCCATTTTCTTTTACCATAATATATGTTATTGGTTTTTGGCAACTCAAACCTATTATAGTTAGCCAATTTACGCAAATTGGTGTTACGCACTCTACCTATTTATTGCTAGGGGTAAGTATTTTCTCGATTTAATTTTAAAAATGTATTATTGCAGCCCGCAGATCTGAAGAAGCGTATAGAGTCGTTGATAGACAGAGACTACATGGAGCGCGATAAGGACAACTCCAACCAGTACAACTACGTCGCGTAACCTCTGTGTGTCGCCGTATTCTGTGTGACCCACGCGCGTCCTCCGGTACGATTTCTTGTCATTCAACTCTTATGCCAACTGCTCAGGTCATTTGCCGTTATTTGTTGTATATTTATCTTACTGATGGTGTTTCTATAGATAATTTGTATGTTTTCCATAATATAGTTAATTTGTTACATTCAGCACTTAGTTCATTGAATCTTTTAAACTGATTATAAAGCGGTCATACTAAACGGAATCGATAATATGTATCACTGTATGTTTTACGAGAATGAATAAATAGAACTTAACTATAATTTAATTTTAAATAAGGCCGTTAATAAATAATATTTAAAGTATGAAGTTGGTATTATTTGTATAATCTTATGTTTATTTAATCTATAATAAATAAAAACTTTAATGTAGAACTAAACTTTTTATCATAAACCAAAGTCATCGACATAGCCCAGATGGGTGCGAATCTCAAGTGGCAGTAGGCAGGGCACATAGCTCGGCTGTTGGGGCAGTAAAGTCCACGAATGTCGACCACGTACCGGAAGATGTAGTGTTGGTAGAACCCCCATAAGATGGACCGACGATCTGGTCAAGATCGCCGGAATACGATGGATGAGGGCAGTGTGGGACCGATCGTCATGGCGATCTTTGGGGGGAGGCCTTTGTCCAGCAGTGGACGTCTTCCAGCTGAAATGATGAAACTTTTTATCGAGGCTTAACTAAATAATTTTGTTTTCGAAGACTTTAGAAAATAATGCATTTGTGTCTTATTAGTTGGTAAAGTGTTGGTCTTAATGACATATCTAACTGGAACACGCGAACGCGCCACGCTAAGAGTGACACCGTATTTGTTTGTTCCGTTAATTTTTAATACAATTCCGTTAAATAACTTACAAAACTACATATATTATACATTGTCAGAAAGCTTGTAAAGTGCTCTTTCAAATAGTGCAAAGTGTGAAATCTGAACTCCATAAGAGGAGTGAGTAATCATTAAATACATCTTTAAAATATTGCAATTAAATCTAATTCAATTGTGGTGGATGCCGCAGTAAAATTAATATTACGGATCACCTTACTTGTGCTTTTTGCAAACTAAAATATGATCTCCCATGCGCTAATATTTCCGGAAAACGATTCGGTATAATGAACACCGAACAAAAAAATAAATGGAAGTGTCAAGGATGCCGCGCTAAACAGCCGAAGTCAGACAACAGTGACACTCCATTACGTCCTAGTGACCGCTACCTAACTGATACCGATTCGCCGAACCAATTAAAAGAATCACAGTATTTTTCGCCTATAGATGATAATAATATCACGCAACAGAAAAAGACGGTAGGTACACAGGGATATAGTGAAGATTTAAATTTAAAACCACTGTTGCCTCCCACCTAGGATGATATTCGCGGAATAATTAGAGGAAAATTTATTGAATAAGGCGTTACTTTGCGGAAATCCATAACTATACAAATTATTTAAGTTTTCTTTAGTGTTAATTCCGCCAATATTTGTCTTTAAAACAATTCGACACGTGTTTCGCCTCTACACGAGGCATCCTCAGGACGTGTTGTCTCGCCAAAATCTGGCACGAGACTGAATCAAATGAGCCGGAAGCCGCTCTTTTATACCCTCGTCCCATGAAATGACGCGTTGTGATTGGTCGGCTGTTGTGACGTATTACCCCCGGAAGAGACACGTAACAAAGGTGATGGGACTAAATTTGTTTGTTCATTCAACAATGTAAACATAATGTTATTTTTGTGTTTTATTATTTCTAATTGCTCTAACACATTTAAGCGAAATCCTTTTTCAAAGAATGATCACGTGCCGACCGACCATGGTGAAACCCGTATTGTCGGTCGTTGATCAACTGGTGACCCTCTAGGTATACCAAGAGCTGACGGCTAATTATGCTCTCCATGATTTTGGAGAGCAGGGAGGTAATAGCAATAGGCCTGTAGTTTGCCGGATCCGAACTGTCTCCTTTTTTTTGGATCGGATGGACAAGGGCTGACTTCCATGAGTCAGGGACTACGCCTTTAGAATAAGAGTGCCGGAATAAACGCGTTAGCACCGGCGTCAACTCAGGGGCACACCTTCTAAGCACGATTGGAGAAATGCCATCCGGCCCGCTCGACTTTCTGACGTCCAACGAAAACAGAGCTCGCCTAACAGTTTTCTGTCTGAACTGTACTTCAGGCATAGAGCTCTGACACCGCGGGATGGTCGGCGGTGTTTTTCCGTTGTCGTCAAGAGTCGAGTTGGAGGCGAAAAGAGCGCACAGGAGATCGGCTTTCTCTTTTGCCGTATGGGCCAGGGTGTCATTCCTCATGTGCAACGGCGGCATGGACGGCTGGCTGAAGTTAAAGAGCAGCTTTCGACAACGACCAGAACTTGCGTGTTCCGGTCGGGTAACTGGAAAGCTGCTCGCCGATTTTGACGACGTGTTTTGACTTTGCACGGGCGATTTGCCGCTTAAAAAATCTGGAAGCACGGTTGTATTTCCTCTTTAGAACTATGCAGTTCGGATCCTTTGTGCCCAGCGCCGCAACCCAAGTTCGATACGCCAGTTTTTTGCAGTCAGATGCTGCTTTAACTGACGCATCGAACCAAGGCTGTGATCTGCCACCGATCGGTACTACAGAGCTTGGTATAAAAATATCCATGCCCTGTAGTATCACATCGGCTACTGCAACGGCGCAGGCACTAGGATCATCCGAAGGGAAACAAACCCTGCTCCAAGGGTAGGATGCAAAAAAGGAACGCATCATATCCCAATCTGCTGACTTGTAGTGCCAAACGCGGCGGGTCGCTGGGGCCGAGAGGGGCGTCGACAATGACCTGGTAACCATCGGGATGTGTAGTCAGCAGAAGATCTAATAAGGACGGCATGTGGCTATCCACATCCGGGAGCCGCGTTGGCGACTCAACCAATTGGGACAGATCGTACGCCAATGCAAAATTATGCACAGATCGCCCTGCGTAGTCTGTGGTACGTGATCCAAGCATTGTGCCCGTTGAAATCACCCAAGACTACGATTTCAGCGGAGGGGATCTGTGCAAGCACGTCGTCAATTGCCGCTTGAACGCAGAACATGAGATGATCGGCCTTCGATAGAGTTAGCCATATTATTTTATTGCAAAAATTAAAGTTATATGGAATAGGTGGGACGCTTTTGGAATGGTTTAATCCCTACTTATCGAACAGAACTCAATACGTAGCGGTGAAGGGCTTCAAATCCGACAATTACGCAGTGTTCTCAGGAGTACCTCAGGGTTCTCATTTGGGGCCATGGCTGTTCAATTTATTTATTAATGATATTGTATCTCACTTCCAACACAGCACTTATCTCTTTGCAGTCATCTGCAGGCATCTGCTTCAGGTCATCCTGAAGTTATGCAGAACTATAACAAGCCCTTTAGATTGCGATTTATTACAAGAAGATATTAATGCAATATACAAATGGTGTGCTAGTAATAAAATGACATTGAACACAAGTAAATGTTACTCTATCACATTCACTCGCAACCGCGATATACTCAGAACTCAATATAGCATTAATGGTTTAGTTCTAGAGGATAAAACTGATATTAGAGACTTAGGGGTTTTTTCTGATAACAAATTAACGTTTCTGCCTCATATTGATAATGTTATTAATAAATCTTCAAAAATGCTAGGCTTCATCATCCGTAACTGTAAAAAATTCCGCAATCCAACAACTTAAATAACCCTGCATAATGCTTATGTGCGCAGTAATCTAGAATATTGTAGCATCGTTTGGTCTCCTCAATACAACATTTATATATTAAGAGTTGAACGCATTCAAAAACGGTTCTTATGGCACCTTTCTTTTTCTTGTGGGGTACATAAGCAATTGCTATCGTACTGCGATAAGTTGAGACACTTTAACTTGAAAAGGACGGCTGCCGCTCGGTCGCAAAGTAGACGTGTTTTATGTTGCTCCGTGAATTATTAACATTAACTAGTACTACATCATATTAAAACAAAGTTACGAAAAAATATTAAAAACTCAAATTGAATACAAGCAGTGATACGTCGTCAAACGAGTTTAGGACGGTGGCGAGCCGCGAGCAGTGAGTCATCGGCTAGCTCGCGTCGGACGATAGACAGCCGCGGACATAACATTACTTACCTACACCACAGCCCAGTCTGCGTTTACTACGACTCGCCTGCTTAGTTCGTAAATATTATCATAAATTTATATTTATTCTATTGGAATATTATTTGATCACGTAAAACTATGGAAGCCCAATTTCAGCTATTATTTGATAGAATGAAAATTGAAATGCAGAAGCAAACAACGGAATTAACCAATACAATTATGGAGAAAATAGAGGAAAAATTGAAGCCTATTGTAGAAGAAAATAATATTTTGAAACTAAAAATTAAAAACTTGGAAAATAAAGTGGAACTTTTCGAAAGGGACAAGAAAAGCAAAAATATAATAATACATGGACTACATGAGGAAGAAACGTCTAAATTGCAGTTACTCGAAAAAGTAAAGAAACGTATACTGGATGAGTTACATATTAGCATAGAGACCGTGGAGATAAATAAAATCCATCGTATTGGACATTCCAAAAAAGGCGATAAACCAAGACCCATCCTGATCTCCCTAGTAAGTGGGTTGAAAAAGGGAGAAATAATGAAGAATAAAAAGAAATTAAAGGAATTATATGTTACTGAAGATTACTCTAAAGAGACATTAGAAAGGAGAAAAGCGTTACAACCCAAGCTTCTGGCAGAACGGAAAAAGGGGAATTTCGCCTTCATAGTACACGACAAGCTCATATCAGTACATTATCAGGGAAAACATTAATGCTAAAAATAAAAGAAAAAGAGAAATACTCACCTCTCCACAAACAGATCTACAGTCAACAAAACAACCGACATTAACCTCATCCAAAAACCACAGATCAAATGTATACGACATCATGAGAGTGCGATCAAATTCCCTCTCAACGAACCATATTACAAATAAACAATAGCAACTAAATACCGGCGACAGCAAACAAAAACTAAGTACAATACAGATAAAGAAAACAATAGAAACAACTCCCCCAAGCCGACTGGTCATCGTGGGGGAAGAAGACCACAACCCTCTAAAGAAAGAAAAAAATCCTCGGATATAACCACAGATATACACATAGCTACATACAATGTAAGATCATTACGAACTTCTGAGAAGCGTCTCGAACTCGAATTCGCTCTATCAGAAGTAAAATGGGATATTATTGGCATCAGCGAGATGAGAATGTTTGGGGAAGGCATAGAAGACCATGGGAACTACATTTTATACCACAAAGGCGAGACACCAGGTCTGTACGGCGTAGGGTTTTTAATCAAAAAGAGACTCGCCAATAACATTTTAATGGTATATCGGAAAGAATAGCAGTCTTGGACATAAATATGCCAATAAAGAACAATGAGAAATGGTCTATAATTCAAGCATACTCGCCAATTGAATCAAACAAAAAAGAAGAAATACTAAAAATTGAAAGATTTTATGACGATCTACGAAAAGCTGTTCTAAATTCCCACAAAAATGTTATCTTAATGGGCGACTTTAATGGTAAAATTGGAAAGCGTAATAATGGAGAAGAACGAACTGTAGAGAAATACGGAACAGGTAAAAGAAGTGAAAATGGTTACAGATTAGTCACATTTGCTATAGAAAATAAACTGAGAATTTTAAACAGTTTTTATCAAAAAAAGAAAACAAAAGGGTGGACTTGGATTTCCCCAAATGGACTGCACAATAATGAAATTGATTTCATCCATGTCTAACAATACGAACATTTTTCAAGATGTATCAATCGTACATAGCTTAAATTTTCACTCCGATCATAAAATGGTTCGTGCTAAGTTAACAAGCACGCCTATAAAAAGACGCAGAAGATTTAATAACGATAATGGAGCCATAGTTTGTACCGGAAACAGCGACCACCATTTAAATAATGTACATAAATTAAAAGAATATACTGAAATTATAAATATGCCCACTCAGGCTAAATACGAACAATTTATTAACCAATTGAAAACAGAAACTAGTAAAGTAAATACTAAGAGCAAAAAAACAATGTCTGTTGAAACACAATGTCTTCTACAAGAAAGAAAAGAGCTATTACAGAATAATCAGAAGAAAAGTAACCGTTTCAAAATATCAGAAATCAGTAAAAAAATAAATGTTAGTATTAGAAAAGACAAGAAAAATAAGAGGCTAAGTACATTAAAGAAACACATTGAGAGAACTGGTGGAGTCAAAAAGGCATTTAAAGAACTAAACCACAAAAAAGATTGGATGCTAAGGGTAAAAAAGGATGGAAACTATACAAAAAAAAGGTCAGAAATTCTCAAACTAGCCACGAATTATTTTCAAAATTTATACCAAAGAACAAACTCCCAAGAAGTGAAAGACTTAAGTAACGGAATAGACTCTGAAGATATACCGAAAATACTAGAGGCTGAAACAATAAGAGCAATTAATAGTCAAAAAAGAGATATAGCACCCGGAATTGATCAAGCAACAATACTTAAATCTACTATTTCGGTAAGTGCTTTTTTTTTTTTGAGAGGAGGAAATACTGTTACGTATTTACGCCCCGGAACGGGGCGTAATATGTCGGACTCGAGTGTCCGCGTAAGCGGACGACCCATACCGACTAAAACCTCCTCTGTGCTGTTAGCAGCCCTGGCTTTCACAGCGAAGTAGGACGTGGGCCGTGGAGGCCGCAAAGACTACGTGTGTTAGTGAGTGTAGTGAAACGATGACAGGACGAGGACTAACGTCTCGTCGGGTATCAAAACAATGTGTGGTGTATCTAGGGTGCGGGCCGCTGGCCATCGTCAGAGTGACGAGTGCCAGTGGTTTGCGGTGGTTGACCGCGCCTACGCCTGCGAAGGCGGTTTGTGCGTGTCTGTGTCGGTGTTTGTGTGGCTGTCGCGTTCGCGATGGTGATGTCGTCATCCGGGTCTACCGTTACGTGTCTGGGACGTCTTATTGGGTTGAGACTATGGTGAAGGGGGGTGTACCCGCATGCCTTCCTAACCAAGATGTTGGGATGGTTAGGCGCCTTGTCAAAGAAGCGTCGCGAGATCTCTTTAAAGTGTTGAGCTATCGTCGGAAGCTCTAGGTCGCGGTGAAGGTCAACGTTTCGGATGAACCACGGGGCTCCGGTTGCCATGCGCGTGAATTTATTTTGAACTACTTGCAAACGACGTAAGTAGCTCGGTCGGGTGTGCGCGAAAACGACGCTTGCGTATGACAGTATGGGCCGTACGATGGTTTTGTACAGCGTCACTTTGTGTTTGAGCGGAAGTTTGCTTCGCCCACACACAAGTGGATAAAGGCGACAGTAAGTGCTCCTATATTAACGGACTTCTTTAATGAAATTATAGAGACTGGAATAATTTCCAAAGACTGGATGAAATCAACAATAATATTGCTACATAAGAAGGGAGATAAAGGTGAAATAGAGAACTATAGACCAATTAACTTGATGTCTAATATATATAAAGTTTTCTCAAAAATAATTCTATTCAGAATTACCTCTACACTTGACCAAAATCAACCGAAAGAGCAGGCAGGCTTCAGAAGCAAGTATTCAACAGTAGATCACATCCATGTTCTTAGACAAGTTTTACATAAATATAAAGAAAATAACAAGACATACTATCTGAGATTTGTGGATTATAATAAAGCGTTTGACACCTTGGAGCACGGATATATCTGGCAAGCACTACATAGACAGGGAATACAAGAGAAGTATATACAAATAATTAAAAATATTTATTCAAAAAGTACAGCGCAAGTTAGGCTCGAAACAATTGGTGAAGAGTTTCCTATAGAGAGAGGCGTCCGCCAGGGTGACCCAATTTCACCGAAGTTGTTTTCAGCGGCCCTAGAAATGATCTTCAGAAACCTAGAATGGGATAAGAATGGAATCAACATCAGTGGCGAAACTCACCTTCGTTTCGCAGATGATTTAATCTTATTCTCTGAATGTCCAAAAACCCTTGAGCAAATGTTACAACAACTGTCAGATCAAAGTGCCATTGCAGGACTTTCTATGAATACAAATAAAACAAAAATTTTAACCAATGGTTCGCAATCCTATAACATCACAGTAAATAAGAAACAAATAGAATATGTAAAGGAGTATATTTATCTAGGTCAGCTTATAGCCGCAACTGACACCATGCCTAAAGAAATTGATAGAAGGATAGCCAACACCTGGAAAAGATTTTGGTCTCTTAGCGAGATTATGAAAAATGTAGATATGCCAATTAAAGAAAAAGAAAAGTTTATAATACCTGCATTTTGCCATGTCTAACGTATGGTTGCCAAACATGGGCATTAACAGAAAAGTTGTTGAAAAAAATCGAAATCTGCCAAAACGGAATTGAAAGAAGTGTTATTGGAATTAAAAGAAGAGATAAAATAAAACTAACAAAAATTAAGAGTACAACTAAATTCAAAGATGTCAAAACTGTGCGCAAAAAATTAAAGTGGAAATGGGCAGGACATATGCTACGTGACAAAAGCGAAAAATTTACAAAAATCATAACGGAGTGGTATCCACGAGAATGCAAAAGAAGCAAAGGGCGACAAATAAAACGATGGGAGGATGACCTTAAGAGAGTGGCTGGCCCAGAATGGATAAGAATGGCGAGAGAGAGAGAACTATGTCGAAGGACAAGCTGTTAAGAAAATAGTAAGCAATTAGTTAAGGATATATATTTAAAAAACTATGTTATTTTTAGTAACAGCAATAAAGACTTATTTTATTTTTATTTATTTTATTTATTAACTTGAAAAGTCTTTCTGTTCGACGACAAATGCTAGATCTAATATTTTTATACAAAATAATTAGAAATCAGCTCGACTGTCCATCACTCGTGCACTCCATCAGCTTACGAGTTCCCCGCCGAGTACCAAGGCGTGCGCAGGTCGGAGCTGGCCTGTTCCATCAGCCATTTGCCAAAACTAACCTTAAGCAATTTTTTCCCATACCACGTCTATCAAGAACTTATAACTCTATCTGTGGTGAAGTAGATATTTTTAAAGATTCTTTACCTGCTTTTAAAAAAAATATTACGAGATTGTTAGGCGCCAAAATATGATTAATATTCTTCTTCTTTTTTTTTTCTTCTTTTCAAATTCGTATCTTGATTTTATAATTTTTGCTTTATTTTATATAATAGTTTTCTTGGTGTCACGGAAACACACAGCACAGCAAAGACTGTGCATGTTGTGACACCTTAATTTGTTGTACATTCAACTCATTATTTGTTAATATTTGATATATTTTAAGCGCATTACAATGTAACAACTACTGGTGGTCCTATAAATAAATAACTGGATCGTGTCTCCCGAGATATCGCTTTCTTTGGAGATGTCCGACTATGCGTTATGGAGCAACTTATTTGAGTGCTAAGTGTGAGATTTTTTAATAGTTAACTACAATTTGTATGGCGTCGAATGAGCGCCATCTAGTGAACGTTGAGGAAACCAAAAAACAAATTCTATAAATAATGCGTTGTCGACACAAGTTTTTAATACAAAATTACCTAAAAACAACTTCCTGGAAAGAGCTGCCCATATCATACTCCATAATATAGACTGATAAAAAATAAACCACGTTTAAAAAAACGACTTCAAAAACTGAAAAGTATCAAATAACTAAAATTTAATGTAATACACTTTACCTTTTATATTTATAAAATGCTATTATTTATATGTGCTACCTATTGAAAGATTTTAAGTCGGTGCCAAGCCCTAAACAAAATAAAACTTAATATTATAAACAGCTTACTTACTGTAATTTTTAAGGTTGTCTGACCACATGTGTCTGTCCGCTTGGGCTGTTTTATTCTAGACGAAGCTATCCCGCCCAAAGTCACGGGTGGCAAGTGTAGGTACTTTCTATTTGGCTTGGCACCGACTTCAAAGATATCCATATGTAGCACATATAAATAATAGTATTTTATTAATATTAAAGGTAAAGGTATATTAAATTAAATTTTTAGTTGTTACTTTTCAGTTTTTGAAGTTGGTTTTTTAAACGTAGTTTTTTTTTTATTTTTTACTGTTTAGTGTCAGTTAATAATTATAATATATATAATCAACCTGAATGAAAACTCCTAAAAAAACCGTACACAAAAAACAATTATATGATCGAGGTAAACAAAAATTTTCATAAAAAATGTTCATAACATGAAAACTACTGGGCCAAACTATGTAATGTTTTATGGGACCAAATGGCATCTATTCTGCATCGAACTAAATTACGTAAATAGGATCATAAATCTCAGAGTAATCGGTATACATACATAAAAAAAAATCCGTTCGAATTGATAACCTTCTCCTTTTTGAATTCGGTTAAAAATGAAATTCTTCGATCGATTTATTTCAATTAAAAATATTCTTTTAGAAATTGTGGATCAGGCGCAATGTCTCAATAGCTATACCATATTTATAAAAAATATAGCAACGGGGTTTAATTAAAAACGTATTCACAATTATAATAACTTTCTTTTATTCAACTACTTAAAATAAACAATTCCTTTTATAATAAATACACTACCGACCATATATTCCATATTTATAAAACAAATTTTATTCTAAAAATTATCTAAACAATATTTATAAATATATAATCATCTGAAACAGTGACAAGGATCTTGAATAATACGATTAAACAATACGCAAACGTATTTTTAACCAGCTGAGTCCAATTTACTTGAAACCTATATATAGTGAAAATGGTCATTGTTTGAGGCTCAATCACGACTAAAGCACTGATCGTATCGACATAAAACTACCATTCGATGCGAATATTATCCTAGATGGCTACTTAATTTTTGTATTTATAATAAGATGAATAAAATTTAATTTATTTCATTCTAAAATTCGCCCCGCGAAACGGGTGGGAACGGCTATGATAATATAAAGTAAATACCAAATAAATTATTACAGTGACACAATAATATGTTAATCGGAAGATTTACATTGATACAAGATACACATTGTTTTTTCAGAACTGGATCTGGACACTATTGTCCAGGATTTAAGAATACAGAGAAAAATTACCACACCCTCTAAAAACGCTTTTAGAATTGCTTTCACCCGCTAAATCAAATGTTCATAACACTTTTTAAATATTATCAATCAAAATTTAATTCAGAAATAAATTTACATGACCAATACAATATATTAGTTTTTGTTATGAAATAGTGGCAATAGGGAGATTCAAAATTTATTTTCTTGGTTTATGTTAACTAAAACTATAACACTATTTTCCGCACATATTTCGTTATTATGACAATCTGATTATCGAATCGGATTTTGTTCTCAAGTTTGAATTTTTGCACAGAACCCTAATTATTTTTTTAAAATTAAGCTAAGTTACTCCTTATAACACGAGCTATATGCCAGTGACAGTCTCTTCAAAGCCGTTTCGGAGTTTAGCTGGCACAAGCAGCAGGACAAATATTTCAAAAATAAGTATCCTAGTATACCCCTCCTCGCTAAACATTACGCGTTCAAACCTCTGAGATCCTATTATTTGTTACTAAATAAAAACCTCAGAGCAAAAAAGTAGTTTGGCGAAAGGTAAACCGTATAAATATTCTTATGCATTTTGGCTAAAGCTGTTGTTACAAACAGACTGAACAGTGTTATAAAACATTTGTACACTACTGTAGACGAACACCGGACATCCAAGTGAGACATTGTTTTAATATATTTAACTATTGGCTGCTCTGTGGACTAGTACAGTCAGCTTACAAATACTGCTATCAATAGTAACCTCCTATTAAAATTAGTTTATTTAATTATGACTTATACCCTCATACATAACGCATACATCGTCCACGTATCTGACAAACATTGACAATATTTCAAGCGCGAACCAATCACGCTCGGCGAGCGCACATGATCGGACGTAAGTCGAATCGCTTTCATAAAACCGAATTATTAACCTGACAAAGCACATCCTAATATAGACCTAGATAGAGAGAGATACTTACTATTAAAACTAGTAAGTTACTATCGATAGTTAGTTCACAATGATTTATTTCCCTCATGCAATACAACACTGTGTCTACAGATGACAAGTATGCCAGTGAGAATTTGATACTTGCGCCGCCATTTTATAATGCCCGTTTTCCACTGCACGGGTTGTATCCATATTTATGCTAATAAAGCTTTGTCGTATTATTCACAATAACATAGTTCACTAAATAAACCAGTATTTATAAATGTTATATAGATTCTCAAAGCTACAAGTCTCAGCTAGCCATTTGTAAAGGAAACTGGGTAAAAAGATCTGAAGAGCTGGTACCGTGTGCGAAGACTAACGGTCGCTTTTAATTTTGGATGTGTTATCTAATAGTAACTAGAATCCAGATTTCATATCACCCGTCATACAATTCTTGTATGTTCATCTTAATCTCCAAATCCATATAGTATAGAAAATGCACAACTGTCACATTCACACGATTAACAAGCTAAAAATACAAGTACTTTACTTTTTAGATGGATTGAAAAAATTGATCAGCAATATGTGCGATTGGTTATTGAAATGTCAAAAGCTGGAAATGGATAATTATAAATAATCTATGGTTCCAGTTAATGACCTATTTACAGATATCGGTCGTAAATATTTCGTCATATTATCCATAATTTTTTTAGCTAAATAGGACACATACTTTTTGAAGTTATACTTCTTTTAGCATGTTATAAAAAAATTATGAGAGTGAAATTTTAAAATGCGCGCGCATCACTATTACACAAAAGTAACAGAGTGAAGTTGGTTCCTAAAGTTTTCTGACGTTTGCGTCATTCGTTATTTTTTTGGTTTCTCCGTCCATTATTAGTACAGGCAAAGGGTTCAAGCCCATACAGCCGCATTTGTTATTTAATAATTAATTGTCAAAGCCATCTTTGCAAGACTTTTACAATATTGTTCTTTCTACAAACGTAGAATAGCAGTAGGAATAAATAAATTTAAGGATTTTAATTGTTACGCCAAAGAAGTATAACTTCTTGCGTGCATACACTTTTAAGCTAAATAGGACACATACTTTTAAAACTGTCGGAGTGCCTAAGTCAACGAGGTACGGCTTTACCTCGTGGTTAGTTAACTTCGTAACAGACGTGCCTATGGGCGTAGCTAGGATTTATTCTCATCATGTAACTCACACGATAAAAACTAAAATTAGTAATAGTCAAGATGAGGTAAAATTTTTTTAAACAAAATGGAATAAGAAATAGCTTTAATACTGAAATAGCAATCTGCGCAATCATTTAAAAAGGTCTACTTAAAACTTCTCGTACAGTCTCGATTCACAAAACACAAGACATTGGCTATGTCTGTTGCCTCTTCTCTCTTCCCGTATCCCGCTCCTCTAGCGTTTGGGCACGTCTGACTCTCCTAACCTTGAAGCGGTTGAAACCGGTTCTTATGTAGTTAACAGCAGCGACAGTCCGGTAGACACTTTGAGATGTGTTTAAACCCACTCTCGTATAATAATTGATAAATGGTGTAGAAGCGGTTGAAACCGGTTCTTATGTAGTTAACAGCAGCGACAGTCCGGTAGACACTTTGAGATGTGTTTATACCCACTCTCGTATAATAATTGATAAATGGTGTAGAAGCGGTTGAAACCGGTTCTTATGTAGTTAACAGCAGCGACAGTCCGGTAGACACTTTGAGATGTGTTTAAACCCACTCTCGTATAATAATTGATAAATGGTGTAGAAGCGGTTGAAACCGGTTCTTATGTAGTTAACAGCAGCGACAGTCCGGTAGACACTTTGAGATGTGTTTATACCCACTCTCGTATAATAATTGATAAATGGTGTAGAAGCGGTTGAAACCGGTTCTTATGTAGTTAACAGCAGCGACAGTCCGGTAGACACTTTGAGATGTGTTTATATCCACTGTCGTATAATAATTGATAAATGGTGTAGAAGCGGTTGAAACCGGTTCTTATGTAGTTAACAGCAGCGACAGTCCGGTAGACACTTTGAGATGTGTTTAAACCCACTCTCGTATAATAATTGATAAATGGTGTAGATGCGGTTGAAACCGGTTCTTATGTAGTTAACAGCAGCGACAGTCCGGTATACACTTTGAGATGTGTTTATACCCACTCTCGTATAATAATTGATAAATGGTGTAGAAGCGGTTGAAACCGGTTCTTATGTAGTTAACAGCAGCGACAGTCCGGTAGATACTTTGAGATGTGTTTATACCCAATGTCGTATAATAATTGATAAATGGTGTAGAAGCGGTAGAAACCGGTTCTTATGTAGTTAACAGCAGCGACAGTCCGGTAGACACTTTGAGATGTGTTTAAACCCACTCTCGTATAATAATTGATAAATGGTGTAGAAGCGGTTGAAACCGGTTCTTATGTAGTTAACAGCAGCGACAGTCCGGTAGACACTTTGAGATGTGTTTATACCCACTCTCGTATAATAATTGATAAATGGTGTAGAAGCGGTTGAAACCGGTTCTTATGTAGTTAACAGCAGCGACAGTCCGGTAGACACTTTGAGATGTGTTTATATCCACTGTCGTATAATAATTGATAAATGGTGTAGAAGCGGTTGAAACCGGTTCTTATGTAGTTAACAGCAGCGACAGTCCGGTAGACACTTTGAGATGTGTTTAAACCCACTCTCGTATAATAATTGATAAATGGTGTAGAAGCGGTTGAAACCGGTTCTTATGTAGTTAACAGCAGCGACAGTCCGGTAGACACTTTGAGATGTGTTTATACCCACTCTCGTATAATAATTGATAAATGGTGTAGAAGCGGTTGAAACCGGTTCTTATGTAGATAACAGCAGCGACAGTCCGGTAGACACTTTGAGATGTGTTTATACCCACTGTCGTATAATAATTGATAAATGGTGTAGAAGCGGTTGAAACCGGTTCTTATGTAGTTAACAGCAGCGACAGTCCGATAGACACTTTGAGATGTGTTTATACCCACTCTCGTATAGTAATTGATAAATGGTGTAGAAGCGGTTGAAACCGGTTCTTATGTAGTTAACAGCAGCGACAGTCCGATAGACACTTTGAGATGTGTTTATACCCACTCTCGTATAGTAATTGATAAATGGTGTAGAAGCGGTTGAAACCGGTTCTTATGTAGTTAACAGCAGTGACAGTCCGGTAGACACTTTGAGATGTGCTTATACCCACTCTCGTATAATAATTGATAAATGGTGTAGAAGCGGTTCAAACCGGTTCTTATGTAGTTATCATCAGCTATCTCACAGACAGTGTTTGAGTCGATCTCTGTGGTAGTCAAGTTCGTCGGTGAGCGCTGTGGCCAGAGCACGCGGGGTGATCTCCGTGCCGAGGTACTCACGCAGCAGCACCTGTAGATACATATATTAACATCAAACTATGTTACGTTAATATCCTTTGCCCTGGATGCTGGCTAAATTATGGGTACCACAACGGCGCCTATTTCTGTCGTGAAGCAGTAATGTGTAAGCATTATTGTGTTTCGGTGTGAAGGGCGCCTTAGCTAGTGAAATAACTGGGCAAATGAGACTCAACATCTTATGTCTTAAGGTGACGAGCGCAATTGTAGTGTCGTTAAGAATGTTTGGGTTGTTCAAGAATCCTGAGCAGCATTGCATTATAATGGGCAAGGTGTATCAATTACCATCAGCTGAACGTCCTGCTCGTCCCTTATTGTCATAAAGAAACAGTTATTATTATTATATATTAAAAAGTTATTATTGCGGGTTTGGGAAAAAATATCTGAGTGACTTTTCTACACACACATACACACATCCCTCTAGTATAGTGTGAAGTGACATCTATTTTCAAGATATATTTTCAGAAAGATAAACTTCTCACGAACATATGGTAAATTTAGTAAATGAAAAGAAATATTTGTAGTGACGATTTAAAAGCGCTTAGTTTAAGCCTAATTGAATAAAGTTTATTTGACTTTGACTTTAATACATAACTATGTTATATGGTAACCAAGACGTCAGAGTACTAGTGGTTTGTATTTATAACTAGCTGACCCGACAGACGTTGTTCTGTATATAATAAATAAAATAATGTTTTTATATGAATTTGTCAATAATATATCATAACATCAAAAATTACTTCGTAAAATATGCACCCTGCTGTCGTAATGAAATTGTTTCACAGCAGAACTGTCAAACCGTGCGTCAATTCTCTCATAGAAATTATGTATGGACACATCAAAGGAAAAACAAATTTGTTTTTTTATTTAATTTAGCAGTATTTTCCTATTTATTCACCTTTTAAACCTTCCCTGGACTTCCACAAATAATTCAAGACTAAAATTAGCCAAATCGGTCCAGCCGTTCTCGAGTTTTAGCGAGACTAACGAACAGCAATTCATTTTTATATAAATAGATAGTTTTAACTTCTCATGCCACCACATTGTTGCGATATATAGAGTGTTTGTATGAAAAAGGAGAAATGAATGTTAGGCTATAGCATACTCTTACCACAAAGGTGGACAATGCACCTATAAAAGTTATATTGCGCGTTTCAGCCATTTCTACGTTTTCCGACTCCAAAATAAAAATAGAATATAATATAATTGAATAGTCATGTGATAAGAAGCAAACAAGATAAATGGACAAAAGGCATTATAGAGTTGTATCCAAGATATCGCTAAAGAAATAGAGGGAGACAAACGATACGATGGGAAGATGATTTCAAAAAGATTGCTGGACCAACATGGAGAACAAGAACTTATGATAAATGTGAGGTACCTGTGGTGGGAGCGCGCCCCCGTGGCTAAGCACTGATTGGCGCAGTCTGTGTCCGGCCGCGGAGCAGAGCGGACGTGCCTCAAAGTTCTGCCGCCACACGCTCCATGCCAGTGCGCGCGATATCAGGTACGAGTAGTACTTCGCTCCGTAGCCTATCAGGTGACTGAATCGGTGTTGCCACGCCTGTCGATATTAAATACATATATAACATTTTATAATTACTGTACCATGAGGCTCTAATACAGCGGTATATAAGTGGTTACGCCAGCGTGCCGTTTCCGTACATTTCTCACCATCTAAAGTTTCTATATCATATGGTTTGTGTGTGCTAATTAAATAATAACCATTTAAGCTAAGTGAAAAACCAACTCTTCCTACATTTAGGTAATAATTAATTTGTACGGTAATCACGACATCGTATCGATTGGTCCTTCGAGCCGGATCTGAACCAGCGAGTGATAAATCTAAATGTATATTAGCACTTGCCTGTGCTCTCATTCACTATAAATTGCATTTATCATGCAATATTTAAAACGATGTTTCTTCAAGTGAGTTGATTCAAGATCCGATGAGTAAATAATAAGTGTAGACTGTCATACCGTATTGTCGACGTAGGGCAGTCCGTAGTATTGCTTCTGTGTCTCCTGCAGCACGCTGGTTGTGTTGTCAACATCGGCAGCGTTCACGCCGTGGTACTGCTGATCCAGCACTGAGTAGAACACCTGCGCAGTTATAAAATTAGCTTTATAGCTTACATCTCTTAATTATTTATTTGTGAATATGTGAATAAAAACATGTTTTTTTCCCACCTACATATCAATTCATTATTAAAATTAAGGTTGCATATCTTTCCATGTGCATGGCTGTACTGGGAGGTAAGCATTTTTAATTAATAAATTACGGCAAGGAATAGAACCCCCTGTCCACAAATATAACGTAAACTGCAGATTGCACGTTTCAGTTCTCATTCATAATATACTATAAAAAACCCATTGGCGGATTATTATTAATGATATTAGGCGGGGTCAGTCACTACATTGATGGTCTGCAGTTGCCAAGCAAGTCAAGCTGCCCGATGCTCGTCTACTGATAACTGACATAGAAAGACTGTTTAAAGCCTGACATAAAAATTTCTTGCCTCGCGCAACCATTATGTGGAATCAACTACTGGCTGCAGGTTTCCCGAACCGAAACCTCTTAGGGACATTCAACAAGCATAGAGCAAACTAGGCCGTCTAGACTTAAAGGCCAGCAACTCATCTCTTGACTCCTGGTGTTGTGGACGTACATATGGACGGTTACCTCGCCAAGGGAGCCTTTTGCGCATTTGCCCCTTCTTAAATAAAAGAAAACCTTTTCAAAAAAACTAAGCAAATCATTCCCCCTTCTCTTTTTATTTGAAGAAGTGTAGTAGAAATTGGATGAACAGTATACCCCGCACTTTCATATAATATTGCTCATAGAGGAACTTCGGTAGATTTAGCATCTTTTCTTTACATTTAGCTGGAATTTCTTCCATTCTTTTTTTTTATATGAGAGGGGGCAAACGGACAAGAGGCTCACGGGATGGGGAGAGGTGAGGCAACCGCCCATGGACATCCGCAACAACAGGTGTGTCAAGAAATGCGTTGCCGGCCTTTAAGGTATGCTTTTTCTTGAAGGTCCCTAAGTCGTATTTGTTCGGGAAGACCGCTGCCGGTAGTTGATTCCACAAAGTGGCTGTGCGAGGCAAGAAATTTCGAACAAAACGCGCGGTTGTGGAATGGCAGACGTCTACGTGATGCGGATGGTACTTTGCACGTAATGTCCGATGGTGGAATTCGGCCGCTGGAATCAACCCGAACAGCTCCTCTGAGCACTCCCCGTGATAAATGCGGTAGAAGATGCAGAGAGAACCCACATCTCTACGCAATGCTAGAGAATCAAGCCGATCGGAGATGACTTGATCGTCGATGATTCGAGCCGGTCTTCGTTGTTTGCGGTCAAATGGAAGAAGCTGGTACTGGGGAGCACCCGCCCAGAGGTGAGAACAGTACTCCATGTGAGGCCGAAGTTGCGCCTTATAAAGTTGCAGGCGGTGGCTTTTAGTGAAGTACTGTCTCGCCTTACTGAGTACACCAAGCTTTTTAGAGGCCAGTTTGGCCTTCTCTTCCAAGTGACCACGGAACTGAACGTCGCTCGATATATCGACGCCAAGTATGCCAATACAGGCTGTGGCAGTTAAAGGAGTGATCTCGAATCGAGGGGATACGACAAAGGGAAACTTTTTAGTGGTGAACGCACAAACTTGTGTCTTCTTGGGGTTGAATTGGACTTAATTATGTCGGCCCCATTCCGAGACTTTGCAAAGCATAGTCTCGATTTCAGACACAAGTTTGTTCCGGTTCTCGTCGACGCTATCCCGGGACATGTTGGCACGGCCGGTGTAGGAAGCATACCCTGTGCTGTCGTCTGCATATCAATGATATGCTGCAAATCAGCAATATTCATTGCTAGCGTAGAAAGCAAGAAACAGCGTAGGGGATAGCACGCAGCCTTGCGAGACACCAGCGTTTATGGGTTTTAAGTCGGAGCACGCATCGTTGATAACAACCTTGATGCTCCGATCAGCCAAAAAGCTAGTGACCCATTTGCACAACTTCTCGGGAAGCCCATAGGATGGCAGTTTCGCTATAAGCGCTTTATGCCACACCCGATCGAAGGCCTTCGCTATGTCCAAACTCACCGCCAACGCCTCTCCCTTCGACTCAACCACTTGCGCCCATTTATGGGTGAGGTATGCAAGAAGATCACCAGCTGAGCGACCCTGACGGAAACCGTACTGGCAGTCGCTGATCAGCTGGTGCCCCTCTAGGTATTCCAAGAGCTGGCGGTTGATGATCGAATCCATTACTTTGGAGAAAATTGAGGTTAATGGCAATGGGGCGGTAGTTGGACGGATCTGAGCGTACACCTTTCTTAGGGATCGGGTGCACTAAAGCCGCCTTCCATAATTTCGGGACTACGCCTTAGTAGGAGAGAGCCTTGGAGCAACTAATTTTATTACACCTATTATTAATTAATATACGAGTACGTATTAATAATTTATCATTTGATCAAATACCTTTATTAATATGAGCAGTAGGAATCATAACTTTATTAATTTTATTTTCGCTTCTTGTTTTAGCTGGAGCTTCTGTGTTACTTATTGATCGAAATTTAAATACGTTTTTTGACCCTGCGAGAGGAGGAGATCCAATTCTCTATCAACATTTATTCTGATTTTTCGGACATCATGAAATTTATATTATTATTCTTCCCGGATTTGGAATAAATTTTCCACATTAATACTCCAGTAAAAGCGGAAAAAACATTTGGCTTATAAGCATTATAGTATGCAATAATAGCAATTGGTTTATTAGGATTCATTGTATGAGCTTATCATATATTTACTGTAAGAATAGTCATTATTTTTTTTATTTTATGCCAATACGGGACGAGACGAACAGGACACACAGCAGGAACAGACAACCCACAATGCAGTGCCGCTAAGGATTCTTAAAACCCAAAATCTCTGAGCGGCACTACAATTGCGCTAGACATAAGACATTAAGTTTCATTTGCCCAGAAATTTCACTAGCTATGATGCCCTTTAGAACGAAACACAATAATGCTTACACATTACTGTTTACGGCAGAAATAGGCGCCTTTGTGGTACCCATAATCTAGCCAGCATCATGTGCAAAGGATGCTCCCACTGGTAAAAAATAGACTATAGTTATTGTTTATTCTACAGGAATTACATTTTTTTATATTACCTTGCCCGAGGTGTCTTTTAAGAAATACATTTTAATATTATAACAGATGTCCAACCTGCAACTGCATCTCACTCGCCCCGAACAGGTATTTGGAGGCGCAGAGCCTCTGTAGCATCTCCTCCGGCATCGCCTCTCGAGTCTGGAAGTGACGCGCGAACCTCCGCACCACCTGACACACAACGTACATTATTTACTCGTTGTTAAGATCAGCTCTTCAATTTTCTGATGAGTCATAGCACAGATAATCTTCATGAATTTAATCATCAATATGAATTGAAGATTGCTCACAATAGTGCTGTGTTCACGGGTAGATAGAAAATGCAACTTAAGTTTAGGTACCATCAACGTTGTTATTTGACTTCAGTGAATAACGGTCCTTCACGAAATGAACTTTGTGCGCGCGTACGGTGAGGGTGCGCTGTGCGGTACCTACCTACTTCTCAAGCCGCGCACTACGAGCACTAGTCCGCATTATGAGACGGGACGTTATCGCTAACCCACTCAACTCACCCTGATGAAGGACCTCCGAATGGTCTGAATATCGATAAAATTTGTAAAGCTGTGTTAATAAATAAAAGTTTTTAAGGGATTAAAACGCTTGTAATTGTAACATTGATTGATCAGATTTTGAGTAAAAGTTATATTTTTATTATTATTTTTGTTAACCCGACATTTCAAGACCTTTCCAGATCTCGGTTTTAGGGGGACTAATCCTTTAAAAAGTATTTTATTTAAGTGTGTAAAACTCGTCCCAGCATGGAGTGCAGCGCGTGGCCCGCCTCGTGGAACAAAGATCTAGTGCCAAATGGCACTGGTCTATTGTGACAAGGATACCTCGGGACTGGAGGCGAAGTACTCGTTGAGCACGCTGGGCAGCTCGGCCAGGTCTGTGGCGCAGCGCGGCCCAGCATGGAGTGCAGCGCGTGGCCCGCCTCGTGGAACAAAGATCTAGTGCCAAATGGCACTGGTCTATTGTGACAAGGATACCTCGGGACTGGAGGCGAAGTACTCGTTGAGCACGCTGGGCAGCTCGGCCAGGTCTGTGGCGCAGCGCGGCCCAGCATGGAGTGCAGCGCGTGGCCCGCCTCGTGGAACAAAGATCTAGTGCCAAATGGCACTGGTCTATTGTGACAAGGATACCTCGGGACTGGAGGCGAAGTACTCGTTGAGCACGCTGGGCAGCTCGGCCAGGTCTGTGGCGCAGCGCGGCCCAGCATGGAGTGCAGCGCGTGGCCCGCCTCGTGGAACAAAGATCTAGTGCCAAATGGCACTGGTCTATTGTGACAAGGATACCTCGGGACTGGAGGCGAAGTACTCGTTGAGCACGCTGGGCAGCTCGGCCAGGTCTGTGGCGCAGCGCGTGCCCGCCACGTGCTGGTGCGCGGCACGGCCCAGCATGGAGTGCAGCGCGTGGCCCGCCTCGTGGAACAAAGATCTAGTGCCAAATGGCACTGGTCTATTGTGACAAGGATACCTCGGGACTGGAGGCGAAGTACTCGTTGAGCACGCTGGGCAGCTCGGCCAGGTCTGTGGCGCAGCGCGTGCCCGCCACGTGCTGGTGCGCGGCACGGCCCAGCATGGAGTGCAGCGCGTGGCCCGCCTCGTGGAATAAAGATCTAGTGCCAAATGGCACTGGTCTATTGTGACAAGGATACCTCGGGACTGGAGGCGAAGTACTCGTTGAGCACGCTGGGCAGCTCGGCCAGGTCTGTGGCGCAGCGCGTGCCCGCCACGTGCTGGTGCGCGGCACGGCCCAGCATGGAGTGCAGCGCGTGGCCCGCCTCGTGGAACAAAGATCTAGTGCCAAATGGCACTGGTCTATTGTGACAAGGATACCTCGGGACTGGAGGCGAAGTACTCGTTGAGCACGCTGGGCAGCTCGGCCAGGTCTGTGGCGCAGCGCGTGCCCGCCACGTGCTGGTGCGCGGCACGGCCCAGCATGGAGTGCAGCGCGTGGCCCGCCTCGTGGAACAAAGATCTAGTGCCAAATGGCACTGGTCTATTGTGACAAGGATACCTCGGGACTGGAGGCGAAGTACTCGTTGAGCACGCTGGGCAGCTCGGCCAGGTCTGTGGCGCAGCGCGTGCCCGCCACGTGCTGGTGCGCGGCACGGCCCAGCATGGAGTGCAGCGCGTGGCCCGCCTCGTGGAACAAAGATCTAGTGCCAAATGGCACTGGTCTATTGTGACAAGGATACCTCGGGACTGGAGGCGAAGTACTCGTTGAGCACGCTGGGCAGCTCGGCCAGGTCTGTGGCGCAGCGCGTGCCCGCCACGTGCTGGTGCGCGGCACGGCCCAGCATGGAGTGCAGCGCGTGGCCCGCCTCGTGGAACAAAGATCTAGTGCCAAATGGCACTGGTCTATTGTGACAAGGATACCTCGGGACTGGAGGCGAAGTACTCGTTGAGCACGCTGGGCAGCTCGGCCAGGTCTGTGGCGCAGCGCGGCCCAGCATGGAGTGCAGCGCGTGGCCCGCCTCGTGGAACAAAGATCTAGTGCCAAATGGCACTGGTCTATTGTGACAAGGATACCTCGGGACTGGAGGCGAAGTACTCGTTGAGCACGCTGGGCAGCTCGGCCAGGTCTGTGGCGCAGCGCGGCCCAGCATCGTGGAACAAAGATCTAGTGCCAAATGGCACTGGTCTATTGTGACAAGGATACCTCGGGACTGGAGGCGAAGTACTCGTTGAGCACGCTGGGCAGCTCGGCCAGGTCTGTGGCGCAGCGCGTGCCCGCCACGTGCTGGTGCGCGGCACGGCCCAGCATGGAGTGCAGCGCGTGGCCCGCCTCGTGGAACAAAGATCTAGTGCCAAATGGCACTGGTCTATTGTGACAAGGATACCTCGGGACTGGAGGCGAAGTACTCGTTGAGCACGCTGGGCAGCTCGGCCAGGTCTGTGGCGCAGCGCGTGCCCGCCACGTGCTTGTGCGCGGCACGGCCCAGCATGGAGTGCAGCGCGTGGCCCGCCTCGTGGAACAAAGATCTAGTGCCAAATGGCACTGGTCTATTGTGACAAGGATACCTCGGGACTGGAGGCGAAGTACTCGTTGAGCACGCTGGGCAGCTCGGCCAGGTCTGTGGCGCAGCGCGGCCCAGCATGGAGTGCAGCGCGTGGCCCGCCTCGTGGAACAAAGATCTAGTGCCAAATGGCACTGGTCTATTGTGACAAGGATACCTCGGGACTGGAGGCGAAGTACTCGTTGAGCACGCTGGGCAGCTCGGCCAGGTCTGTGGCGCAGCGCGGCCCAGCATCGTGGAACAAAGATCTAGTGCCAAATGGCACTGGTCTATTGTGACAAGGATACCTCGGGACTGGAGGCGAAGTACTCGTTGAGCACGCTGGGCAGCTCGGCCAGGTCTGTGGCGCAGCGCGTGCCCGCCACGTGCTGGTGCGCGGCACGGCCCAGCATGGAGTGCAGCGCGTGGCCCGCCTCGTGGAACAAAGATCTAGTGCCAAATGGCACTGGTCTATTGTGACAAGGATACCTCGGGACTGGAGGCGAAGTACTCGTTGAGCACGCTGGGCAGCTCGGCCAGGTCTGTGGCGCAGCGCGTGCCCGCCACGTGCTTGTGCGCGGCACGGCCCAGCATGGAGTGCAGCGCGTGGCCCGCCTCGTGGAACAAAGATCTAGTGCCAAATGGCACTGGTCTATTGTGACAAGGATACCTCGGGACTGGAGGCGAAGTACTCGTTGAGCACGCTGGGCAGCTCGGCCAGGTCTGTGGCGCAGCGCGGCCCAGCATGGAGTGCAGCGCGTGGCCCGCCTCGTGGAACAAAGATCTAGTGCCAAATGGCACTGGTCTATTGTGACAAGGATACCTCGGGACTGGAGGCGAAGTACTCGTTGAGCACGCTGGGCAGCTCGGCCAGGTCTGTGGCGCAGCGCGTGCCCGCCACGTGCTGGTGCGCGGCACGGCCCAGCATGGAGTGCAGCGCGTGGCCCGCCTCGTGGAACAAAGATCTAGTGCCAAATGGCACTGGTCTATTGTGACAAGGATACCTCGGGACTGGAGGCGAAGTACTCGTTGAGCACGCTGGGCAGCTCGGCCAGGTCTGTGGCGCAGCGCGTGCCCGCCACGTGCTGGTGCGCGGCACGGCCCAGCATGGAGTGCAGCGCGTGGCCCGCCTCGTGGAACAAAGATCTAGTGCCAAATGGCACTGGTCTATTGTGACAAGGATACCTCGGGACTGGAGGCGAAGTACTCGTTGAGCACGCTGGGCAGCTCGGCCAGGTCTGTGGCGCAGCGCGGGCCAGCATGGAGTGCAGCGCGTGGCCCGCCTCGTGGAACAAAGATCTAGTGGCAAATGGCACTGGTCTATTGTGACAAGGATACCTCGGGACTGGAGGCGAAGTACTCGTTGAGCACGCTGGGCAGCTCGGCCAGGTCTGTGGCGCAGCGCGTGCCCGCCACGTGCTGGTGCGCGGCACGGCCCAGCATGGAGTGCAGCGCGTGGCCCGCCTCGTGGAACAAAGATCTAGTGCCAAATGGCACTGGTCTATTGTGACAAGGATACCTCGGGACTGGAGGCGAAGTACTCGTTGAGCACGCTGGGCAGCTCGGCCAGGTCTGTGGCGCAGCGCGTGCCCGCCACGTGCTGGTGCGCGGCACGGCCCAGCATGGAGTGCAGCGCGTGGCCCGCCTCGTGGAACAAAGATCTAGTGCCAAATGGCACTGGTCTATTGTGACAAGGATACCTCGGGACTGGAGGCGAAGTACTCGTTGAGCACGCTGGGCAGCTCGGCCAGGTCTGTGGCGCAGCGCGTGCCCGCCACGTGCTGGTGCGCGGCACGGCCCAGCATGGAGTGCAGCGCGTGGCCCGCCTCGTGGAACAAAGATCTAGTGCCAAATGGCACTGGTCTATTATGACAAGGATACCTCGGGACTGGAGGCGAAGTACTCGTTGAGCACGCTGGGCAGCTCGGCCAGGTCTGTGGCGCAGCGCGGCCCAGCATGGAGTGCAGCGCGTGGCCCGCCTCGTGGAACAAAGATCTAGTGCCAAATGGCACTGGTCTATTGTGACAAGGATACCTCGGGACTGGAGGCGAAGTACTCGTTGAGCACGCTGGGCAGCTCGGCCAGGTCTGTGGCGCAGCGCGTGCCCGCCACGTGCTGGTGCGCGGCACGGCCCAGCATGGAGTGCAGCGCGTGGCCCGCCTCGTGGAACAAAGATCTAGTGCCAAATGGCACTGGTCTATTATGACAAGGATACCTCGGGACTGGAGGCGAAGTACTCGTTGAGCACGCTGGGCAGCTCGGCCAGGTCTGTGGCGCAGCGCGGCCCAGCATGGAGTGCAGCGCGTGGCCCGCCTCGTGGAACAAAGATCTAGTGCCAAATGGCACTGGTCTATTGTGACAAGGATACCTCGGGACTGGAGGCGAAGTACTCGTTGAGCACGCTGGGCAGCTCGGCCAGGTCTGTGGCGCAGCGCGTGCCCGCCACGTGCTGGTGCGCGGCACGGCCCAGCATGGAGTGCAGCGCGTGGCCCGCCTCGTGGAACAAAGATCTAGTGCCAAATGGCACTGGTCTATTATGACAAGGATACCTCGGGACTGGAGGCGAAGTACTCGTTGAGCACGCTGGGCAGCTCGGCCAGGTCTGTGGCGCAGCGCGGCCCAGCATGGAGTGCAGCGCGTGGCCCGCCTCGTGGAACAAAGATCTAGTGCCAAATGGCACTGGTCTATTGTGACAAGGATACCTCGGGACTGGAGGCGAAGTACTCGTTGAGCACGCTGGGCAGCTCGGCCAGGTCTGTGGCGCAGCGCAGCCCAGCATGGAGTGCAGCGCGTGGCCCGCCTCGTGGAACAAAGATCTAGTGCCAAATGGCACTGGTCTATTGTGACAAGGATACCTCGGGACTGGAGGCGAAGTACTCGTTGAGCACGCTGGGCAGGTCGGCCAGGTCTGTGGCGCAGCGCGGCCCAGCATGGAGTGCAGCGCGTGGCCCACCTCGTGGAACAAAGATCTAGTGCCAAATAGCACTGGTCTATTGTGACAAGGATACCTCGGGACTGGAGGCGAAGTACTCGTTGAGCACGCTGGGCAGCTCGGCCAGGTCTGTGGCGCAGCGCGTGCCCGCCACGTGCTGGTGCGCGGCACGGCCCAGCATGGAGTACAGCGCGTGGCCCGCCTCGTGGAACAAAGATCTAGTGCCAAATGGCACTGGTCTATTGTGACAAGGATACCTCGGGACTGGAGGCGAAGTACTCGTTGAGCACGCTGGGCAGCTCGGCCAGGTCTGTGGCGCAGCGCGGCCCAGCATGGAGTGCAGCGCGTGGCCCGCCTCGTGGAACAAAGATCTAGTGCCAAATGGCACTGGTCTATTGTGACAAGGATACCTCGGGACTGGAGGCGAAGTACTCGTTGAGCACGCTGGGCAGCTCGGCCAGGTCTGTGGCGCAGCGCGGCCCAGCATGGACTGCAGCGCGTGGCCCGCCTCGTGGAACAAAGATCTAGTGCCAAATGGCACTGGTCTATTGTGACAAGGATACCTCGGGACTGGAGGCGAAGTACTCGTTGAGCACGCTGGGCAGCTCGGCCAGGTCTGTGGCGCAGCGCGGCCCAGCATGGAGTGCAGCGCGTGGCCCGCCTCGTGGAACAAAGATCTAGTGCCAAATGGCACTGGTCTATTGTGACAAGGATACCTCGGGACTGGAGGCGAAGTACTCGTTGAGCACGCTGGGCAGCTCGGCCAGGTCTGTGGCGCAGCGCGTGCCCGCCACGTGCTGGTGCGCGGCACGGCCCAGCATGGAGTGCAGCGCGTGGCCCGCCTCGTGGAACAAAGATCTAGTGCCAAATGGCACTGGTCTATTGTGACAAGGATACCTCGGGACTGGAGGCGAAGTACTCGTTGAGCACGCTGGGCAGCTCGGCCAGGTCTGTGGCGCAGCGCGGCCCAGCATGGAGTGCAGCGCGTGGCCCGCCTCGTGGAACAAAGATCTAGTGCCAAATGGCACTGGTCTATTGTGACAAGGATACCTCGGGACTGGAGGCGAAGTACTCGTTGAGCACGCTGGGCAGCTCGGCCAGGTCTGTGGCGCAGCGCGGCCCAGCATGGAGTGCAGCGCGTGGCCCGCCTCGTGGAACAAAGATCTAGTGCCAAATAGCACTGGTCTATTGTGACAAGGATACCTCGGGACTGGAGGCGAAGTACTCGTTGAGCACGCTGGGCAGCTCGGCCAGGTCTGTGGCGCAGCGCGGCCCAGCATGGAGTGCAGCGCGTGGCCCGCCTCGTGGAACAAAGATCTAGTGCCAAATGGCACTGGTCTATTGTGACAAGGATACCTCGGGACTGGAGGCGAAGTACTCGTTGAGCACGCTGGGCAGCTCGGCCAGGTCTGTGGCGCAGCGCGTGCCCGCCACGTGCTGGTGCGCGGCACGGCCCAGCATGGAGTGCAGCGCGTGGCCCGCCTCGTGGAACAAAGATCTAGTGCCAAATGGCACTGGTCTATTGTGACAAGGATACCTCGGGACTGGAGGCGAAGTACTCGTTGAGCACGCTGGGCAGCTCGGCCAGGTCTGTGGCGCAGCGCGTGCCCGCCACGTGCTGGTGCGCGGCACGGCCCAGCATGGAGTGCAGCGCGTGGCCCGCCTCGTGGAACAAAGATCTAGTGCCAAATGGCACTGGTCTATTGTGACAAGGATACCCCGGGACTGGAGGCGAAGTACTCGTTGAGCACGTTGGGCAGCTCGGCCAGGTCTGTGGCGCAGCGCGGCCCAGCATGGAGTGCAGCGCGTGGCCCGCCTCGTGGAACAAAGATCTAGTGCCAAATGGCACTGGTCTATTGTGACAAGGATACCTCGGGACTGGAGGCGAAGTACTCGTTGAGCACGCTGGGCAGCTCGGCCAGGTCTGTGGCGCAGCGCGTGCCCGCCACGTGCTGGTGCGCGGCACGGCCCAGCATGGAGTGCAGCGCGTGGCCCGCCTCGTGGAACAAAGATCTAGTGCCAAATGGCACTGGTCTATTGTGACAAGGATACCTCGGGACTGGAGGCGAAGTACTCGTTGAGCACGCTGGGCAGCTCGGCCAGGTCTGTGGCGCAGCGCGGCCCAGCATGGAGTGCAGCGCGTGGCCCGCCTCGTGGAACAAAGATCTAGTGCCAAATGGCACTGGTCTATTGTGACAAGGATACCTCGGGCCTGGAGGCGAAGTACTCGTTGAGCACGCTGGGCAGCTCGGCCAGGTCTGTGGCGCAGCGCGTGCCCGCCACGTGCTGGTGCGCGGCACGGCCCAGCATGGAGTGCAGCGCGTGGCCCGCCTCGTGGAACAAAGATCTAGTGCCAAATGGCACTGGTCTATTGTGACAAGGATACCTCGGGACTGGAGGCGAAGTACTCGTTGAGCACGCTGGGCAGCTCGGCCAGGTCTGTGGCGCAGCGCGTGCCCGCCACGTGCTGGTGCGCGGCACGGCCCAGCATGGAGTGCAGCGCGTGGCCCGCCTCGTGGAACAGGTTGTCGACGGCACCCGCGCCCAGGAGCGCAGGCCCCGACCGATGCCCGCCGTTCAGCGACAGCATTATCACCACGATCGGATTCTGTTACATTTTTTATATGATAATAAGGGGCGAGGCGAGCAGGACGTTCAGCTGATGGTAATTGATACGTCCTGCCCATTACAATATAGTGCCTGTCAGGATTCTTGAAAAACCCAAACATTCTTAACGACACTACAATTGCACTCGTCACCTTGAGCCATAAGTCTCATTTGCCCAGTAATTTCACTAGTAACGGCGCCCTTTACACCGAAACACAATAATATTTACACATTACTGCTTCACGGCAGAAATAGGCGCCGTTGTGGCACCCTTACTGCGTAATTGTTGCAAACGTTTGGTTATTATTAATGCCCTGTACCTATAAACAGGAAACGGATAGTTTTTGGTACGCTCAGAAATATAGTATCTGAAAACTGTTTCTATAAACACCAACCGTCATGACCTTTTTTTTATAGAATATATCAAAGGTCTCTCTGGTATTACATGGCCGTGGGTGGAGGTTCTTACTTCTCATCAAGAGAACTTCGGAACATGGTGGCTTAGGTTGTAAATGTAAGTTGGAGTATACCTGATAAGTCCCGTCGGGCAAAAGCTTTCCTCCCTGGATAGTGAAGTGGCAGTCCTGGTGCGGCTTCCCCGGACGCTCGTACAGATCGCAGTAGATGTGCCCCAGTAGACCTTCGCGCTGGTGGACCACCGCTAGTTTGTACACGTCCGGTGCCCACGATTCGCCTACCACATACGAATCACATTAATCTGTTGCTTTACAATAATATTTCCATCACCTACGCCAGCACCATGGTTTGACCGCTCCTGCAAAATGGCCTCTCGCCGAAAGCAGGAGTTCTATCAGGCTTGGGTCAATGCGGTACCACCGCATTGACATCTAAGGATGTGAATTCCAGCGAACTTAAAAAACACTTCAATCATGCCTCCAGGTCCTTCAAAACAGTTATTGCTGATGCGAAGTCGAAGCACATTGGCAGAATTGGCGAGAGACTTGCACGCCTTCCCTCGGGAACTCGTGCGTTCTGGTCGCTCGCCAAGGCTGTCCAAGGAAACTACTGCCAGCCAGCCATTCCGCCACTGCACAGGGATGATGACTCGCTGGCCCATGACGCGAAAGAGAAAGCTGATCTCCTGGGCTCCCTCTTCGCGTCCAACTCGACTCTGGATGACCAAGGGGCACCACCACCGCATATTCCGCGGTGCGAGTCATACATTCTTCTTCGTCGGATTACTCTTGACAGAGCAGTCGTGGTCACGTCGAACGACGAACGATTCTACGCCAGTTATCCCTGGCTGTTGCTTCTCTGGCACATGTGTTGAGTGGAGTATTGGTTAGGGCTTTGATCCGGTCTGTCCAGCGCATAGGGGAGCGTCCTCTTGACCTACTGCCGTTGACCCTTCCCTGAACAACAAGTCTCTCTACGGCATGCTCTCCACGTCGCGTGATATGTCCGAAGTATCTGAGGATACGGGCTCTGACTATAGATGAAAGCCTTTCTTTCACCTTGAGCTCTTCAAGTATCGAGACGTTTGTGCGGCGTTGTGTCCAAGATACTCGTAGCATTCGTCTCCAACACCACATATCTAGTGCGTCAATCCTTTGTCTCTCTCGTTCTTTGACTGTCCATGTTTCGGCACCACAGTAGTACGGGAAACACTAGAGATCTTACTAACTGAACTTTAGTAGCTTTTTCCTGTCCCGCCATATCCTCGTCAACTTCTGCATTGCAGATCTGGTAATAGCCATTCGCCTTCTAATTTCGTCTTCCGAGCCACCAGTATTAGCGACCAGTGATCCTTAGTATATGTATGACTGTAGAACCTCGCCATTTGCAATCTCGACTATATCTGGTGCATTGTTTTGACTTCGATCGACAATCATCATTTTTGTTTTCTGCCGGTTTATTTTAAGGCCATACTGGAGGCTGGTATGCTAGATACGATGTAATAATTCAGCAATGTTTTCCTTACTTGTCGCTATTAACGTGGTGTCGTGGCGAGTCATACATGCCGGAGGTAAAAATCCGGCATGGCGCCGTGCTTAAGGCGCTTCTCACCTTGGACATTCACAAATCGAGCGGGCCCGATGGCATTCCCCCGATAGTGCTGCGGACATGTGCTCCGGAACTGGCGCCGGTCCTTACCCGTCTTTTCCGGCTCTCCTACTCATCAGGCGTAGTGCCGAAATTATGGAAGGCGGCTTTAGTGCACCCGATCCCTACGCCAGGTGTACGCTCAGATCCGTCCAACTACCGCCCCATTGCCATTACCTCCATTTTCTCCAAAGTAATGGAGTCGATCATCAACCGCAAGCTCTTGGGATATCTATCCGTCAAGGTCGCTCAGCTGGTGTTCTTCTTGCATACCTCACCCATAAATGGGCGCAAGCGGTTGAGTCGAAGGGAGAGGCGTTGGCGGTGAGTTTGGACATAGCGAAGGCCGTCGATCGGGTGTGGCATAAAGCGCTTATAGCGAAACTGCCATCCTATGGGCTTCCCGAGAAGTTGTGCAAATGGGTCACTAGCTTTTTGACTGATCGGAGCATCAAGGTGGTTATCAACGGTGCATGCTCCGACTTAAAACCCATAAACGCTGGTATCAATGATATATATATAGCTGCAAATCAGCAATATTCATTGCTATGCAGACGACAGCACAGGGTATGCACCCTTGTCTCCTCCACCAGTGTTGCCAAGTCACTTCTTTTGGAAAATGTTAAGGAATGTAAACAAAATTTCAAATTCAGTGTTGTTAGCCCAGCAGAAATAATTAAAACTTTCAGATCCTTAGAAATGAAAAAAACTGCTGATATATGGGGCATATCTGTAAAAATAATAAGTTCTGTTATTGACGTCATAGCACCATATCTAGCACTAGTTTTTAATAGCTGTATTGAACATGGCGTGTTTCCTGACCTTCTGAAGTATAGTAAAATTACACCAATATTTAAATCGGGACTCACTTCTGACCCGAATAACTATCGCCCTGTTTCGGTGTTGCCGACCCTTAGTAAAATTTTTGAAAAAATTATTTTAAGCCAAATGCTTACTCACTTTAACACTTATAAGTTACTTCATATAAAACAATTTGGCTTTACTAGGGGACGCTCGACTACGGATGCAGGTGTTGAACTCATCAGGAATATTTTTGAGGCCTGGGAGGAATCACAGAATGCACTTGGTATCTTCTGTGATTTATGTAAGGCTTTTGATTGTGTTCAACATTCAACGCTGGTCAGGAAGCTATGCCACTATGGTATAAGAGGATCTGCACTCGATCTTCTGATCTCATATTTAAATAATAGGATTCAGAGGGTCGAGGTGAATGGCAGGAGATCTCCTGGGACTCCTCTCGGTATGGGGGTACCACAAGGGTCTATTCTTGGACCCTTCCTCTTCCTAATTTATATAAATGATCTACCTAACCTAAAAAAAACACAAGGTGGTATTGTTTGCGGATGACACTTCACATATATTTAAAGTGAAATGAAGCCAAGTTTTATATGACGAAGTAAACAATGCTCTATCTGACATCGTGTACTGGTTTAGCGCCAATAACTTATTGTTAAATAATCATAAAATCAAATATATTAAATTCACCGCGCCAAATGTCAAAAATGTAGATGCGAATATTTTATTAAATGGAGAGGTGGTAAAACCAGTGGAATCTGCTATATTTCTTGGCATTACTCTTGATTCCAAATTGCAGTGGGGCCCCCATATTGAAGGATTGGCGAATAGGCTTAGTTCTGCAGCATATGCGGTTAAGAAAATCAGACGAAAATCATAGATACGGCGAGATTAGTATACTTTAGTTATTTTCATAGTATTACGTCCTATGGTATATTGTTATGGGGCAATGCGGCCGATATTAATACTATCTTTGTGCTGCAGAAGAGGGCTATTCGCGCGATTTATAACCTAGGTCCTAAAGAATCATTAAGAGAAAAAATTAAAGAAATAAACATTTTGACTGTTGCTTCTCAATACATTTTTGATAATGTTTTGTATGTTCATAAGCACATTGAGGAATTTTCTAGAAACTGTGACATTCATAATGTTAACACGAGGAACAAACATAAACTTGTTATGCCTACTACTCGGTTGGGTCAAGTTAGTAAGTCTTTTGTTGGGCGATGTATATGCTTCTACAATATGATCCCAGAAAATGTACAAAACAAATGTGTTACGAAATTTAAAAGAATTGTTAAAAAACGTTTGTGTGGGAAAGGTTATTATAGCATAAACGATTTTCTTAATGACACCACGGACTGGGATTAAAGCGAACACCCTCAGGCTCTTTAATTATTAATGTTTATTGTACGATATTACATTGTAATCCATATTTTATATAAAAAAAAAAGCCCGCTGAGTTTCTTGCGCCCATTCTTCTCAGGTCTGAGGCAGTCTCTTTTGAATGGGTGGTAGATTTGGACGTTCAATAAGTTATTATAAATCCTATTTTGAATAAAAATATTTGAATTTGAATACCGGCCCTGCCAACATGTCCCGGGATAGCGTCGACGAGAACCGGAACAAACTTGTGTCTGAAATCGAGACTATGCTTTGCAAAGTCTCGATTTCAGACACAATACTTGGTGTCGATATATCAAGCGACGTTCAGTTCCGTGGTCACTTGAAAGAGAAGGCCAAACTGGCCTCAAAAAAGCTTGGTGTACTCAGTAAGGCGAGACAGTACTTCACTAAAAGCCACCGCCTGCAACTTTATAAGGCGCAAATTCGGTCTCACATGGAGTACTGTTCTCATCTCTGAGCGGGTACTCCCCAGTACCAGCTTCTTCCATTTGACCGCATACAACGAAGAGCGACTCGAATCATCGATGATCAAGTCATCTCCAATCGGCTTGATTCTCTAGCATTGCGTAGAGATGTGGGTTCTCTCTGCATCTTCTACCGCATTTATCACGGGGAGTGCTCAGAGGAGCTGTTCGGGTTGATTTCACCACCGGATATTACGTGCAAAGTACCATCCGCATCACGTAGACGTCTGGCATTCCACAACCGCGCGTTTTGTTCGAAATTCTTGCCTCGCACAGCCACTTTGTGGAATCAACTACCGGCAGCGGTCTTCCCGAACAGATAAGACTTAGGGATCTTCAAGAAAAAAAGCATACTCCCACCTTAAAGGCCGGCAACGCATTTCTTGACACACCTGTTGTTGCGGATGTCCATGGGCAGTTGCCTCACCTCTCCTAATCCCGTGAGCCTCTTGCCCGTTTGCCCCCTCTCATATAAAAAAAAAAACATCACAATGTAATGTAACTGTTGTAACTCTTCCACAACTTGCAACAATACCAATAAAAACTATACATTACATTGGTAAGTATTTTTTTAAGAATGCACTGTTTTTTATATAAATATATTATGGCGATAAGTTTCACAATGTTCGGTAAGTATATTTAACTTAATGTCTGTTTTTTAAATTAAAATATATGGCGATAACTTATTTTAATCGAATAACTGTCTTCGTTGCTGCACCGGACGTGGCTTTGACAGGTAAACTGTACTAACATCGTGGCAAGGGGTTGCCACGATGTATAAATAACAAATTGTTTAGATTTGAAAGAGCGACATCTCACGTCAATTTTCTAATATGCAATTATTGGGGTTGAGCCGGTTATCAAATGTACTTTACATTACACAGATCCTATAGATGGAGCCACAATCTGAGAGTTAAACAAAAATAAAAAAAAGAAAAAATTATTCCATGCCACACACTTACTTATAAATACTTCATATATATATTCCTAATCCTAACTTAACTACATATGCTGTGTGGTAAAAGTAAAGGCCGATGCTCTGCTTGTGCTGTAAACCAATAATGGCTGCAGCGCTGTTTTTTAGCATCTACCTGGTTAACTGTCGGAGTGCCAGTAAACAATAAAATTTAAAAAAGAAAATAAACACATTAAAACACTTATATGTTTGCCATCTTTCATATAAAAATAATTTTGTTAACATATTATATACGTAAAATACTATAAATGTAATGAATGTGATAGGCGTTCGGAAGAGGCGCGGATTCGAGTCCCGCAACGGCCAAATTACATTTGTATAACAGCTTTTGATACCATAAAATAACTATAGTATTGTGTTCTATCGTTTGCGTTATTTTAAAATGAATAAGGTTCTTCATAAAAATATTAGACCTCTTGGAAATCTGGGCAAATCCAAAAAATATACATCTATTTATCTTATTTGCCATTATACGAGCGTTGAAGACAAATTTAATAGCTAAATCAAAGAATATATAATAATAACAAGTACGGAAGTCTCACCCCGCAAAATTAATTTAAGAAATAGGCACACTTGCGGTCATACAATAAGGTGTAAGTCAAATCGTACATCGCTTCCAACCTACATTTTTAATCAACTAGAAGTTGCCTCTCTTTCTATCGCGTGACTCTAACCTCTTCTAACGACATTAGGGTCGACTTTTTTACTTAAAACTGCACCTACCTACTATAAGGTCATCTTATAAAAATAACTTAGTTTTTTCTATAATATAAGTAGGTATATAATCGTAATTTTAAATCAATATTATTTCGTTGTCAAATCAAAATGTCAAAATGTGTGCGTTTTAAGACCACGACAATGGTAATTTCATTATTATAGTAATAATCGTTAGCTAAATAAATAGCGTCTTTAGGAAGCTTAATTATTTTTTCTATTTTTAAAATATCAGTTGGATCTGTGAAGTAGGTGACAACAAAGCTCTCGCGTGCGTCACTGCTCGGTCGTGAGTCCCTACTGGCTGGCCTACTGTGTAGAGGCCGCCGCATGTACTTACGATTACGATAACTACACGGGGAGTGAGACAGGCCTGGCTAAAGTAATAATAGACTTGTGGGTACTGCTCCCTCACCTGGCAACATTTCTTCAGACTGCAGCGTGATGCCGTACAACTCCTGGCACAGCATATTGAGCCCCTCCATACAGCCGCCCAGAGAGAAGTATGGGCTAAAGTCAGAGTTGGCTGCATTTAACAGCTGTGTCTTCGCTTTGTGGGTGAAGTATGGAGTATCCCAACACATGAGCTTTTCCTGAAATTATATCTGGAGTTACCTTTACATATTATAAATAAAATTGAAGTGTTTTGAACAACATGCAACTGAATGAAAAGTTTACATTGACTCCACGTGAGAAAATCGATCGTTATAAACTTTTGAATGTCTGTTTGTTTGGGCTAATTTACAAAACGGATGGGACGATTTTGAGGAACCTTTAAGTGGCAGCTAGTGCATGTTGTAGTGACGTAAAACTTATGAAATTGTGAACAAAACAAATTGAATGGTTAGATTGCTTCAGTTCTATGCAGGAGCTTCTATGATATGTGACCATAAATACTTATATATCCTTACACAAACAATGAATTCAAGCACTAAAGGTTGATATATCTAATATAGGATAGCTTATATTTATACAGTTTATTCTTTATAACATTTTATTAAATATTTGGCATTTAAAACTCTTTTAACTAACACTATTCATATATTGGATGCAACACCTTACAAACTAATTTGTTTTGTATATTACAGCCATTGTAAAATTGATTATTGATTGAAATGAGTGGAAGTTGAATTTCCTGTTTGTTCTTCTCGCGAGCTCTACTTTTTCCATACATATGATAAATTCAGTAATTTAATAGAAATATTTATAATGATGATTCAAAAGAGCTTAATTTAAGACTAATAAGACTTTGACAAGGGAGTGTTGGTTTTTAATAATATAATTAAAAAAAATAAAAATCATGGCTAAAAACTAATCACGATTGCTGAAACGGTAAAGCTATGTACTGACTACCATTACAGATTAATATAATTTTTAATATTAGACATATTATAAAAAATGTTAGAAAATTTGATAATGTTTGTTTCATTAGGAACAGGAGGGCAAATGCAATGAGTTGATGATAAGCTATCACAATTTTGCCCTTCGATCTGAGCCGTGGGTTAAGTTGGCCCGGATTTTTCGACCTATCATTTGGATTAGTTATAGACTGGAATTATTACGGGAATATTCCGAAGTTTGTTTTTATTTTTTTGCCGCAGATGCCCAATATTATATAGCGCACACATCACAAACGTTTATAAGAAATACAAATATTTTTTATGAATTATGATGTGACATCACTTATTGAAAGTCAAAAACTATCACTCAGTCCAAAAAGAATGCCTCTGACCTGATAAGACGGGCGCAACAAATCAGCGGGCTGTTTTTCATAAAAAAATATGTTTTAAAGTAATATCGTACAATTTAACTTATTATTTAATAGCCTGAGTGTGGTCGCTCCATTCCCAATGTAATATCATCCTCACTATCAAGACGTACGTACGTTCTACCACATAGATGTTTCAAGGAACTTCCAGAAATTCAAATTCTTCAAGATTTTGACATTTTGAACCTACCGCCTATTTGAAAATGTATGCCTCAGACTTGAGAAGAACGGCCGCAACAAACTCAGCGGGTTTCTTTTTGTTTATAAAAATAAGGGCGGTAAATCCATTCCCAATCTGTGGTATCATTAAGAAAATCATTAATGTTATAGTATCTAACCTTTAACCTTTAACCTCAGGGTAAAGCGACAAGACGAAGTGAGATTGGATCATATCAAAGGAAAAACTAAGTTCAAAAGCATAGAGAAAACAATACGCACTTTGAAATGGAGATGGGTAGGCCACTTTATGAGGGATGAAACACCAAAATGGACTAGAGCAAGTACTGAATGGTGCCCCAGAGGAGATAAGAGGAATAGAGGAAGACAGTTCATACGATGGGAGAAAGAACTGAAACAGATAGGAGGACCACTATGGACTAGAATAACAAGGAACCGGAAAGAATGGAAGACCTTGGAGGAGGCCTTTGTCAAAGGACAAACAGTTAACAGAAAGAGGACACAGACTGTTTAAAAGTTACTGCAAATAATTAAGTTAATAATATAGTTATGTAAGATAAGTTAATTAATTAAAATGTTTTATAGTATGTGTATTAGCTAGTAAGTAAATTTTTGTTTTGTTAACTGTAATAAAGGCTTTATTATTATTATTATTATAACCTTTACCACACAAACATTTTTTAACAATTCCTTTCAATTTCGTAATACTTTTAGGGATCTTGTTGTAAAAGCATATACAACGCCCCCAAAAAAACCTCACTAACTCGACTTAGCCGTGTAGTAGGCATTATAAGTTAATGTTTGTTCCTGGTGTTAGCATTATGGTTATTAACTGCAACGATCTGTGACACTTTCTAATCCAGAGTACAGCTCAAGGCCACTTACCATCATGACCATACACTTCTTCGGTTAGTATCCTAATTATCCCATAAAAATAAGGTTCAAATTAAAAATATGAATATAAGTAGCATGATTTTAAACCTGATAAGGAGATTCTATTGCCTTCATCCTCGCCATCGCCTCAAAGTCCATGTTGGCTCTGTCATGAAGGTTATCAGACAGGATATCGAGAAACTCTCGTACGTTACTAGATGTTTCCATGGTACTCGCTTTTATTGCTCTGAAAATATGAAAGAATTATTGAATCTAAGTCCAGTGGTAAGCTCCTTTGAACAGGATGCCGGCTAGATTATGGGTACCACAACGGCGCCTATTTCTGCCGTGAAGCAGTAATGTGTAAGCATTACTGTGTTTCGGCCTGAAGGGTGCCGTAGCAAGTGAAATTACTGGGCAAATGAGACTTAACATCTTATGTCTCAAGGTGATGAGCGCAGTTGTGGTGCCGATCAGAATTTTTTGGATTTTCAAGAATCCTCAGCGGCACAACATTGTAATGAGCAGGGCGTATCAATTACCATCAGCTGAAAATCCTGCTCGTCCCGGCCCTTATTGTCATAAAAAAAAGTCATAACCCTTAATTCTGGGATTAATAACACAAATACAATGACCGCGTGTTCCGAGCGAGCGCTCTGCCGATTGAGCCAACCGTTCGAGTGACGTAACGTTGATAAGTCTTGTATGCCTTGTTCAACTCTCATGTAGTGGCTTCATCTACAGGATCTACTTGCATATTAGGCAATTGAGTTGAGATGTCGCTCTTTCAAATCTACACAAGTTGAATAAGTCATACAAGATTTATTAACGATACGTTACTCGAACAGTTGGTCCCGCATCGATCATAATTTTTGTTTTTAAATTTTACTTGTAGAATTATTGAAGTAAAATACAGAGATCCACAGCAGTGGATCTTTCAGTCTAACTTTCTTTTCTTATCGAATCGAATGCCTTATACTGCTTAGTACATACTTGCACATGCATACATAAATAGTATACACAGCTTGGGTCTCATTTGCAAAACGATGGAATATGTATTTTTTTGTGGAAGGAATTTATTTATTTATTTGGAAACAAATACAGATACATCCTTAAACATAAAGTAGATAAAGTAAAAATAGAAATATGGACACAAGGATGTCTCCTTAAATAGTTTCACTAAGTACACTTAATATTTAAATTTACACTTACATTACACTTAGTTGCAGACAACCAGTTGATAAATAAATCTAACATAATGCATGGTAGACATTGTTACAATTTAGATGAAATTACGTGATTTCTAACTTACTCTGTTTGTGCCAGGATTTGTTTTATTCTGAGTTTGTAAGTTTTAGAGGAACACGAAAACATATCTACATCATTAAATCTAGAGTTATAGAGAGCAAACATTCTGTGCAGTGGCGTACGTATACCAGTATTTGTCCTGGTTTTTGAGAGATGAAATAAATTATTAGAGCGTGTAGCACGGGCTGGTATATGAAAATCGATTAACTGAAGCAATTCTGAGGATATGATTTCACTCGTACATATTTTTCTCAGAGTGACTAATTCAATTAAACTCCGTCGCTGGCTTAATGAAAGAATATTAAATTGTTTTAAGAGATTCTTGTAGTGGTTTCGACGTCCACCCAAGCGAAAGTTTAGGATACGCAAGAATTTCTTTTGTATCATCTCGACCTGATGGTCATATACCTTATACAGCGGATTCCATATTGGGGTGACATATTCAAGCTGAGACAGCACAATTGTTCGAAAAAGACACATATATGTATCTTTATTTTTAAATGCCTTAGAGACGCGTGTAATAAAGCCTAACATACGATATGCATTATTCGCTATGTGATCAATGTGGTCATTAAGTGTCAACTTGGCATCAAGGTATACCCCAAGATCACGAATACAGGTAACTGTTTCAAGTTCTTGATCGCCTAGTGTAAATCTCGTTTCAATTTTATTTTTGTTTTTCGTAAAAGAGATATGCTTACATTTAGTGTAACTTAAAAATAGTTTGTTGCTTTTGCAATAGACATCTAACCTATTCAAGTCTTCCTGCATAAGCAGGACATCATTGAAGTCAACAATATGGGAATACAATTTTAAATCATCTGCATATAATAAAAACTTACAAGACTTAAAGCAATCAGAGATGTCATTAATAAAAAGTGTGAAAAGCAATGGACCAAGTATAGAGCCTTGAGGTACGCCTGACGTTACGTTAACTGTAGGGGAGATGAAACCATTAATAACTACCGATTGTACTCGGGCACTTAGGTAAGCAGCAAACCAACGCAAGAGGTTACCTTTTATACCGTTGTATGATAATTTTTTTAGTAACAGTAGGTGGTCCACCTTGTCAAATGCCTTTTGGAAATCTGTGTAGACTGTTTCAATTTGGTTTTTATTGTCAAGGCCTTTAAATAAATAATCAGTAAAAACAAGAAGATTTGACAAAGTAGATCTGCCAGCCACGAAACCGTGTTGCTGTTCTATGATTGTGTGTTTTAGCTTAGTGTATACGACTTGGTGTACCAATTTCTCAAAAATTTTTGGAATAGATGACAGTATAGAGATCGGACGATAATTTGCGACTTGATTTTTTGCTCCTGCTTTAAATATAGGCGTAATATAAGCTATCTTCCAGATACTAGGAAAGTAACCAGAGGATAAACATTTATTAAAAATAATTTCCAAAGGAATAGATAGCGTTTTGCAAGTACGCTTTAGAAAAACCGGATGAATGTTATTAGGACCGGCGCCTTTATTGGGGTCGATATTTTGGAGTGCTGCTAGAATATTGGGTCTGTGGAGACGTACATTGTCAATTAGCGGAGTATGATCGGCGTCGCAACTTATATTTTCAAATTGGTCAATACTATATGCTCCATCGAAACCGGGTTCAAAGACTGAGTGAAAATATTTAGAGAACATATCAGCTATGAATTTAGGATCATCAGATTCGACACCGTCATACCACATTAAGCGAGGATAACCTGAGTTAGACTCTTTTAAAGAAGATGCATATTTCCAGAAAAATTTAATATTATTCTTCAAGGAGTTTTCAACGTTGTTAATGTACTTATTATGACATGTAGTAAGAAGCAATTTAACTCGTTTACGTAATAGTGAAAATTCCTGATAATCACGCAGGTTTTTGTAAGATTTCCAACGGGCCCATATTTTGAGTTTGCGTTTTAAACATTTTATTAAAGGTTTAGAGAACCAGGTGGGGAATTTAGATGAACTAATTTTGGCAAAAGGAACATGAGAGTTGATGATTATTTGAATTTGTGTGTAAAAGACATTCACGGCTTCTTCGGCTGAAAGAGAAGATAGGAGAGAAAACCAGTCCACTTCTTCTATTGCGCTGTTAATTAGATAATAGTCTGCTTTATAATAATTCCTTTTAATGTTAGCAATACAGGGCATAATATTATTATTTAAAGTATTTATACTACACGATATGTCCAAAGGTGGGTGATGAGGTACCGTATTAAGCAAAGGATCATCCGAACGCTCGATACGGTTTGTTAAAGTAGATAATACTAAATCAAGGAGTCTTCCATTTTCATTTTGAATATTATTGGTTTGTCTTAAATTCATAAAGGACATAGTGTATATTCGTAGTTTAGATGGCTCGCACCCGGTGGAGAACAATAAAGTGTCTTGACAAATGGAAGACCAGTTCAGATGAGGTAAGTTAAAGTCTCCAATTATAAGAAAATTTTGGTAACGTGCACTAGAATGTACATCGCGAAGTTTATTAAAATATTGGTTATATAAATTGTTGCTAGCGGCCGGTGGAACATATAACACATTTAATAACAGACCGGAGAGTAAAGGAAAGTATATATATATCTCTTCTAAGTTCTCAGCTTCAATATCAGGTATTCGGATAGCCTTTAGATATTTCCTTACCATTACTAATACGCCCCCTCCCCCTTTTTTACCAGACAGTGCCACATTTCTATCACGTCGAAATAGTACATAATTATTATCATTATGAATTTCCTCATCTCGAATTGAGCCAGTTAACCAGGTTTCTACCAGTATAATTATGTCATAGTCGCAAGATAGCATATTGAGTCTTAATTCAGAAAGTTTGGTTTTAAGCCCTCCACAGTTTTGGTAAAATATAGTATGGTTATTTGAGTTCATTTTTTAAGAAGTATATCATTTTCATAAATATTTTTAATTAATAATAATACGTTAACAATTCTTTTCAATAGATAGTGTGCGTGTTCCTCCATGTGGTGAATAATTATTATAATATATGAATCAAGTGTTTCTAATACAGTACATGATGTGTAGATGATTTTAAAATATTGTGGCAATAACAACCTTATAATAATAAAATAAAAACATAAATTAAACACCGTAAAAAAGGAAGTATAGTTGTAAAAGCGTACATAAATTAGTATCCCGGGACATAAAGTGAATTCTAATAAATAAAATTTGTACATTTTTCTTTCAGCTGATGTACATAAGCAATACATTAAATCATATTTAAGCTTAAGTAACCGTGTATCGTCATCACCTGAGTCTTTCCATAGCACGTATATAATTTTAGGTAATATAAAGAACAAAACGTAATAGTTTGCAGTGACGACAAAAAACAAGAGATATAAAAGGTCTACCAATAAACATGTGATAATAATTTGTAGGAGTCATGATATTTTGGCTAAATCATCAACGCATCGCACATGAATTATCCTTGAATCATCTTTCTTACGTAGTAATATATTACTATTTCTTACCCATACATATTTATAACCCTTTTCCTTAGCTAATGTGCGAGTCTTACTAAAAAGAATTTTGTTTTTAAGAGTTAGGTGTTCGTTTATAAAGAAGCGGATATTGGTGGTGGAAACGGCCGCGGCGGCACTTGTTGGTGTACCAAACAGTTGAGCCGTCGTAAGTGACCTTCGCGATCGCGCGGCACCGATTAGGTCGTCACGTTGCCGTCGAGTTGTCAGATGCAATATAATGTTCTTGGGGCGGGTCGTGGGTAGGCCTGGAGCCACGCGGTGCACGTTCCTAATATCACTATGATTCAACTCGACGCCTAGGAGCTTACTAATTTCTAACGACAATTGTATTAGATTTTCGCCTTTCCGCTCTGGTATGTTTTGTATCTCGACGTTACAGCTACGTGAAGCCTGGTCAAGCTCATCAAACTTTGTCGTCAGTAAATGTAGGTCTGTGCGAAGCGCGTTATTTTCTTGCTTCATATCACTACCTAATGCTTCATTTGAATGAAATGAGTGATCCCTCTCCAGTTGCGATAACCGTTCATCCCAAGAGCCCATACGCTGCTCGAGCTTGTTAATATCATCTCGAAGTGCTTTAGAAACTTCCAAAACAGCCGAGCTGATGTCTTCACGCAGTTGCTGCCTGAAGCTCGCCAATTTAGTGTCTATGTATCGGGTGAGGGTCTCGGTGTCAACATTCAAAACCGATGACGATATTATACCTCCTTTAGGTGAGATGGATGTTCCTACAGCACTAGTATTCTTTTTACCCTTGCATGTAGGACACTTCCATTTAATTTTGTTCATGGGTAATATCTTTTTGAAGTCCGTTTCAGTAAGTTCCACGCAGTAATAATGTGTACTCATACTACATGAAGAGCATTTAATAGTATCCTTGTCGTTGAGATTTTTTAAACATTTAAGCAATCCATGTTCAAATATTTATGGTGATTGTTTATTTGTAGAAAAGCCACGAAATACTTTTTCGTGAAATATTGTTCAAGTATATCAAATATAAACTTTGAGGGTAAGTTAAAATAAAAACGCCACGCAAGATTTGTCGTCGCTTATATGTTTTGTTTGTGTTGTCACTTTATACGAATTATAAAGTAAAATAAATGATTAAAAACACTTACAGAGACTGTTTATATATAGATATTTCACAGAATAATTGTAGGTGAATGATTGCACTTGTGTTTTTATCACTAAAAACTCGTAGTTATCACTTTAACTGAATTATTTTTAATTTACTGGTTGATCGCAATGTTTCGTGTGTGAGCGCGCGTTAAATACTCCTGGTTTTACTTTATGGAATAGAAACGTGCGCATGCTTCTACTGATGGTAGCCCCGCTCACATTCTCTTGCTACACCAGAGGTATCACAGAAGTGATACCGCTCTTTTGAAGTTGCCACTTGTGAGCTTGAGAAATACCAGGTTTATTACTTTATGTGTGAGTGACAAGCTACGTCTTACACTCGCGATTTGTATGTCACTTTATGTGCGTGCATTGCTCAAAATAGAGGTAAAAACTGCTTTATTCATTAGACGAATATTTCCAACTAAAAACTTAACTATGTATATACTATATAATACTGCTACCAATCTTTTGTTAAATGTATATTATTATAAATAAATAATAATAAATTCTTTATTTTGCTAGAAAACATGTAACAATGGGTGTAAATAGTTTTAATGTATCAATGTTATCGGCCATTTCTGGCATGCAAAATTATTATTAACAAAATTCTAGTTATTATTATAATTGATTAACAAACTCTATATTTTAAGCACTTAGGTTAATTTAAATTATAATTATTATTTTTAAATGTCATTATTTAAAGTCTAGAATTAATATATATTTTAAAGTCAATTTAATTTAACCTAATGTGTCAACATTTCATTTATGGAATAAAAACATTAATCTATAAGCCATGTAAAAAGATCCTTTTTAAATCGTTGTACGGGTAATACGCGTAAGCTTGGAGGGAGTTAATTAAATATTTTTATACACATGACATAGCTACATTTTCCGTAGGATGCATTATGAAATTTGTGTGCAATCACCAGTCTGTCACCGTTTCTTGTATTTCTCGGATAAATATCTCTTGCTTTTGTAAATAAATGGTCATGTTGTTTGACAAAGATACATATTTCGTATATATACATGCAGGGAAATGGAAGAATACGTAATTCTTTAAACAGTGGTTCACACGAATCTAAGTAAAAAGCTCCTGTCATAGCTCTTAAGCATCTCTTTTGGGCTATGAAAGCCCTATTTTGTATTGTAACTAATGATTTTTTTTGTATTGTAAGAAATGTATTTTATAAAATTTGCACGTCATAAATGTGGCAAACATGTACTCAATAATATTTATGTAACATCAATATAACATGTTTATGCAATTAAAAACTTTGACTTTGACTAAACTGTCAACCTCATTTTTTCGACGTTTTCACAGACGTGTAAATGATCTAAGATTGGAATCAGCAATGTGTCCTGCAGGTATATTTAACTAGGGATGTAGCGAACCTGTCTGCGTGGCTTGGGAAGCCACAGAGCTGTGCCAGTCGATGTCTGGCCCGTATCGTGGTCGTCAGCAGGCGGTCCTGCCGCACGTCAGGCGCCAGGTAGAGCCGGTAGGCGGCCTCTCGAGCCGCTGCTTCTCCACATTCCGCGTACACCCCGCTGACTATTACGTCATCGCCTTCTGTGCTGAAACTGGACAGATGGTACTCAAAGTCGAAGTCAAATAAACTTTATTCAATTAGGCTTGGTATGGTATGGTATAGGCCAGTGGTTCCTAACCAGAGGTCCACGGACCACCGGCGGCCTGCAGGAGTAAAACTATGGTCTATGCACGCTGCACATTGTGAAGAATGTTTGATTTCACGAGAACTGAAAACAACTTCAAAAGGTATCGACGTCATGAACACGATATCGGAATATTTTCAGACACAACTGGGAGAAACACGTTGGTTTCTGTACAGATGGCGCTATGGCAAGCAATTTTGGGATCACGCTCTGGTCTGGCATCGTCAGTAAAACAGAAGAATCCTAAGGCAACATTGTATCGTCCACCGTCAGGCGTTCGCTTTCAAGACTCTTCCTGGATGCCTTAAGAATACAATGCAAATGCAATGCAATTTTTAAATTCTACTTTTTGATTAAAGTTTATTTTCGGATTGAGTCAGTTTATTTTTCTTGTACATCGTGATTCCTGCTAACAATAAAAAAAAACCGAAGTGGTCCATGGCCAAGAAAAGGTTGGGAGCCACAGGTATAGGGGCTCCTGTTTCCGCAATTAAACCACTTGCATGGGTCCATTTTGCGTGCAGTATTGGCCACTTATATATATACATATACATATATAGCCACCAGCTCCTTTGCACAGGATGCCGGCTAGATTATCACAACGGCGCCTATTTCTGCCGTAAAGAACTAATGTGTAAGCATAACTGTGTTTCGGTCTGAAGAGCGCAATAGCTAGTGAAATTACTGGGCAAATGAGACTGCCACAACGGCGCCTATTTCTGCCGTCAAGCAGTAATGTGTAACATTTACTGTGTTTCAGTCTGAAGGGCGCCGTAGCTAGTGAAATTACTGGGCAAATGAGGCTTAACATCTTATGTATCAAGAGCGCAGTTTTAGTACCGCTCAGAATTTTTTGGCATTGTAATGGGCTCATTCAGCTGAACGAAAAAAAGTTTATAACACTACATATTATTTAAAGTACCAGATTACTTACAACTGCCGTACGTTCTGTGGAACAACAGACCGCGGTACTCTCCTGGGCTTGGCAGCCCCTGCCATAAACTGCTGACCAGTCTGAAGTATGAGATCGTTTAAAGCAACCACCTCTTGCCTGGAGCTCTCTTCTAATTGGATACCACTTTGTTCAAAGTCAAAAAGAAACAATTCAGCTAAATGCTTGTCGCCTGATGTACCCCGGCGCACAGAGTCCCTTAGAGCTTCATATAAGCCTTTGTGAGTATTTAACCTGGAAATATAAAACACCCTGGTAAATCAACATTCAAATTCAAATATTTTTATTCAAAATAGGATTCAAAATTCCTTATTGAATGTCAAAAACAACCAACCATCCAAAATATACTGCCTCAGACCTGAGAAGAATGGGCGCAAGAAACTCAGCGGGCTTCTTTTTATACAAAAATATGGATTACAATGTAATATTGTACAATAAACATTTATAATTAATGAGCCTGCGGGTGTCCGCTTCATTCCCAGTCTGTGGTATAATTAAGAAAATCATTTATGTTATAATAACCATTCCCACACAAAAGTTTTTTAACAATTCTTTTAAATTTCGTAACACATTTGTTTGTACATTTTCTGGGATCATAATGTAAATCACCGATAAAAGACTTACTAACTCGACCTAACGGAGTAGTAGGCATAACAAGTTTATGTTTGATCCTTGTGTTAACATTATGACTGTTATAGTTTCTAACAAAAAATTTAATGTGCTTATGAACATATAGAACATTATCAAGAATATTCAAATTCAAATTCAAATATTTTTATTCAAAATAGGATTTATAATCACTTATTGAAAGTCAAAATCTACCACCCATTCAAAAGAGACTGCCTCAGACCTGAGAAGAATGCGCGCAAGAAACTCAGCGGGCTTTTTTTTTATATAAAATATGGATTACAATGTAATATCGTACAATAAACATTAATAATTAAAGAGCCTGAGGGTGTTCGCTTTAATCCCAGTCCGTGGTGTCATTAAGAAAATCGTTTATGCTATAATAACCTTTCTCACACAAACGTTTTTTAACAATTCTTTTAAATTTCGTAACACATTTGTTTTGTACATTTTCTGGGATCATATTGTGGAAGCATATACATCGCCCAACAAAAGACTTACTAACTCGACCCAACCGAGTAGTAGGCATAACAAGTTTATGTTTGTTCCTCGTGTTAACATTATGAATGTCACAGTTTTCAGAAAATTCCTCAATGTGCTTATGAACATACAAAACATTATCAAAAATGTATTGAGAAGCAACAGTCAAAATGTTTATTTCTTTAAATTTTTCTCTTAATGATTCTTTAGGACCTAGGTTATAAATCGCGTGAATAGCCCACTTCTGCAGCACAAAGATAGTATTAATATATTTTTCTCTTAATGATTCTTTAGGACCTAGGTTATAAATAGCGTGAACTGCCCTGTTCTGCAGCACAAAGATGGTATTAATATTGGCTGCACTGCCCCATAACAATATATCATAGGACATAATACAATGAAAATAACTAATGTAAACTAGTCGCGCCATATCTATGTCAGTTAACTGTTTTTTTATTATCATGAGTTCATATATAGCCTTAACTGTAACTTTCAAATAAAATTTAGTCATATTGTGTACCAAATATCAGCAGAAACATTGTTTGTGGGTTCAAATCCCAGAAAGGAGTTAATACGCTAGAATTGTGAGTTTCATAAAAATAAAATCATCAACATAATTTCAACACTGGACATCACTTTATCAACTTGTGGATTGTGGAATTGTCTACCTGCTTCAGTACTATCTATACTCTATATGACTGAGGGCCGTCAGGCATAATGCATTATTCCACCTTATAGGCTGGCTACAACATCTCTTGACCTTTGGTGTCACACTTCCTTATAGGTGATCCATATGCCAGTTGCCTTATTATTATTATTATTAAAAAATATTTATTATTTATAAAAAAATATACTTACTTTTCAACAACACCACTAACACTAATACAAGCATCTTCTGCAGCACTAGCGAAGTGTGGGTCCGGATGGGCAATCCTAACAAATTCAGCGAGATCAGCAACTTTGCACAATGTATCTGACAGCTCATCAAATATTTCCACCATAGGCCTAGTTGGGTTATTCGTTGCTTCATCTATGAGTCGATCTGTTGCATCTATAGCTTGCTCCTTCAATGTGTAGAATCCTTCATAGCTTGTCAGTTCCGGTTTATTGAAGAGACCCTAAAAATGTATATTATTATGGATTAACTATGGTATGTAAAAATAATTAAATGATGTTCTCTAATGAAGTTTTGCGTGTAGGTTTTTTTAGTTTAGCCTAAATTTTAATACTGACTTATAGGCCAAAAATAATACAATAATGATAGGTCTAATTTGTCTGCGTCAAAGTGTAAACACTCTTAGGTAAATGTCATGAAGCAACAACAGTTCATAGAGGGCCTTTGACACAGGGAGAAGAAAAGAATATTCTATACTTATATTGTGGCTTTTGTGGAAATGTCGCCACAACTGAGCCACTGGAGTGCACACATGGTTTAGACGTAAGCGGCAAATTGTTGAGAATAACATTGATCATTATATTTTTTACTTTAATTTTTGATTCTTACAGTGTGTCCATTATTGTTGTGGACTTTTCACTTTGTAGTTCTTTGCAACTACAATTGAATTTTATTATAAATGCTTTGAGTATCCATAACCCTGTAAGAGATAGTTACTTTAGATGTAAGCAACCTTGTGCTGATGATGATTTTTTGTGACAAAATTATTGGTCAATGGCTGCTGGGCAAATATCCCACTTCTATTGTTGTAGTCTTAATATTGATGATGTAACTATGCTCTCTGCTTTAAAATCTCTCCATAATTAATTTAATTAACAAAATATTTGCTTGGCTATGTATACATAAATCTGCATAAAACTATTTTTAAGTGATAAAATATAGTACTTTGTTCAAGATGATACATGCTGTTCATATTGTGTTCATGTAATAGTAATAAAACATGCATATCCTGTATCAAAGCATGTACATGTTAAATTATTGTATAAATAGAAACATAACTAATAATGTGGAAAATATTCATAAGTAATCTAGTGCAGGCTTTGTTACAAATCTGAAAAGAATAACAATTGATAGTTACAACCAAACCCAGGCTTCAATCCTTGTAAATCGACTTACAGTTTGTACTCGCAGAGAGTCAAATATTGGTCTATGTGTAGGCCTAGTGTTGAATGCCGTAGCTAGAGGAGACCATGTACTAACGCCACATCTACCAGTAATCCACGCTGGCTTGAGAATCCTCATTGTAGATGCATAACTGTAATTTTTTTGATATGGTGTCATTAAAATATAAATATTACGAAATTTCAGTTTTTGGATGGGAGGAATCTGAAGAATGTCATATTTATGAATGAATACCTATAAATACAAATTTTGACTTGAAATATTTCGGCAATAAACTCTGAAGTTTCTTTAATTTGTATAGCATATTTTTTAAAAGTGGTACTCACAATTAAAGTTCAAATAAATAAAAATGCGGCATAAAAAGAATAATATCAAAGTCGTATACGGTATATTTGCTCAATTTCTATGATATGGTAGACTTTGTTTACTTTGTATTATTTTGAACTGAACCTGAAGTCTGAATTCTGAAATTAGATTCAGTCAAATTAACAGCTGTAGTTATAAAATAATTGTCAATATTACAAATCTGTCAAGTGTCACTTGTGAGGTTAGGATGTGTTAGTTTTATTTACCATTGGTAACAAGACCATCAGGCTCAAACCAAAATATTATAAAAGAACAATATTTAAATCATTTTTCATATACTCGATTACAAGAAAAACCCTCGTTAGGTTTATAAAACTAGTATTAACTAGTGAAAAGGGAATTCAGAAGTGAAGCTAAATTAGTGGTCGGAGAAAGACCATCACTGACGATGTTTCGTCATGGTCATAATAAATGTGCACAAAAGAGACAAACTATATACATTTCAGTACGAACAGCGTATTGAGACACCTTCTACAAAACGAGTCTAGGGTAGGTACGATGTGGCTGCTTAGACACTCACTGTTCACTATACATGCAGTAGAATATAGTCACAAAAAATACTTACTTGTACTTTTTCGCATTCTTCGCTTTTTCGAGACAATAGGTATGATGATAGATTTTTAATTCTTTTATAGATTCTTATTCTATGTTAGTACAAGGCTACTTTAAAAAGCTTATTTCAGAAATACAATAAGCTGTAGGTAAGCGTTAAAATTACTCTTTTTATCAATGCACTTATAATTACATGCGAAAACGCTCATAATTGTCATGGTGGCTAATTATTATGTTTCCAAGAATATGTAATAGTACAAGTACAGAAGTTTCATTCAGCAAAATCAATCATAGAAATAGGGAATATCGGGATACATCGCTATTGACCTACATTTTTATCCACCTAGAAGTTGCCTCTCTTTCTATCGCATGATTCTTACTTCTTCTGACGACGTTAGCGTTGTCTTCTTTAAAACTGTACTTAACTAATATTTTTATATATATATGTGTATAATTTTGATATCAATAAAGCTTGTGTTGAGTATAAATTACATTTTTATCACGTTGTACGGACGTTCACCACTATGTACGAATCTTTACCCACACCGTGTACAAAGGTACCCCGCGTAGGGGTTGCATTCGTACAAATTCTATTTTTTATAAAAAGCACCACAACTTGGTTATAATACATCGTATACAACTACCTATTATTATAGCCAGATATGCTAGTAATATAGCAGTATTAAATATATTTTCAAATAGCCATTATATTAAAAATTTTCATGCCTTAGAGTAAAAAGTGTACGAATCCTACCTGCTCTTCCCTAAGATCATATAAAAATTGCTGAGTTTTTTATATAATATAACCTCATACTTGCAGGTACTTGCATAGTACCGTAATCAAATTCAGATATTTTTATTCAAAATAGGATGTGAAATCAAATTATTGAAAGTCAAAAAACTACCACCAATTCCAAAATGAATGCCACAGGTCTGAGAAGAATGGGCGCAACAAACTCAGTGGGCTTTTTTTATGTTATAATATGTTATTTATGTTATAGAAACCTTTACCACACGAACGTTTTTTAACAATTCTTTTGAATAACGTAATACTTTTTATTTGAACATTTTCTGGGATCCTGTTGTAAAGGAAGTAACTAACGTCAGTTAGTAAAGTATACAATATCAGTTAATTGTCTAATCTTTTTAACCGCGTATGCTGCAGAACTAAGTCTGTTCGCCAATTCTCCAATATGGGTGCCCCATTGTAATTTGGAATCCAGAGTAATGGCAAGAAATTTAGCAGATTCCACCGATTTCATCACCTCTCCGATTAACAAAACACTTGCATCAACATTTTTAACATTTGGTACGGTAAATTTTATATATTTTGTTTTCTTGCTATTTAACAACAGGTTATTAGCGCTAAAACAGTACATGATGTCAGATAGAATATCGTTCACTTCGTCATCCATAGCTTGGTTTCTTTTCACTTTGAAAATCAGGGAAGTGTCGTCCGCAAACAATACTACCTTATGTTTTTTCTCTATAAGATTAGGAAGATCATTTATATAGATAAGAAAGAGGAACGGTCCGAGAATAGACCCTTGTGGTACCCCCATACTGAGAGGAGTCCCAGGAGATCTCCTGCCATTCACGTCGATCTTCTGAATTCTATTGTATAGATATGAAATCAGAAGATCGAGCGCAGTTCCCTTTATGCCATAGTGACATGGCTTCCTAACCAGCGTTGAATGTTGAACACAATCAAAAGCCTTAGATAAATCACAGAAGATGCCAAGAGCATTCTGCGATTCCTCCCAGGCATCAAAAATATTCTTGATAAGCTCAACACCTGCATCCGCTGTTGAACGTCCCCTAGTAAAGCCAAATTGTTTTAAATGAAGTAACTTATGAGAGTTAAAGTAAGTAAGCATTTGGCTTAAATTTTTTTTTTTTTTCAAAAATTTTACTAAGGGTCGGCAAAACCGACACAGGACGATAGTTATTCGGGTCAGTAGAGCATCCCGATTTAAATAAAAAAAAAAACATTTATTTCGCACTTTTCACATACAAATTAACATTTTATACTATTGGTGTAATTTTACAATGTTTCAGAAGGTCAGGAAACACGCCATGATTAATACAATTATTAAAGATTATTGCAAGATATGGTGCTATGACATCAATTATTGAACTTATTAAAAGTACTTGACCGTAATTCGAAGCTTATATTTGAGATAGGCACTTCAGTTTCCCGTAGATTTTACCAATTTTTCATACTCTTTGTACCTGTGGATGACGTATTTCCTGTGTCTCACCGGCAGTGGCGCCACCTAAACCTTTATAAAGGGGTTGCAGCGCCATTTTGGCTTATTAATAGCAAATAGCCAGGTTTTCCCAGTTTCCTGGATTTCCCCCCCCCACAAACCTCATTTATTAGTTTTTAAGCATAATAAAGTTTTATCCCTTAATACGTAGATAGGGTTGTAGAAATAAGTTTTCTGATACCTACATATATAAGGCTTAATTGTAAATTGCTTTAATAAGTAGATTTAAGTAATTTTGTATATATATTTTCATAACAAATATAGAAATTTTGAATTTGATTTTTTTTTTATTTTGGCTCATTGGCGCTTTAGTTCCCGTAGTGTTAAAATTGGTGTGCATACGCAAAACAAGAAAATATAAAGAATATTAAAATTTTATAGTGATTATTAACTTAATTTTGGATATATATTGCTACCGTTGTGAACGACTGTGGACCTGATTGTAAATAACATAAGTATTGCTCTGAGCACGTAAGTAACCTTAAACATTATTTAGTTGATTTCTTGAAAAGATAAAAGTATATTAGAACTCATTAAAACTCATTATATCCATAACCTATATTGTCGATAAAAGAATAGCTTATTATTCTTACCTGTTAAGGTTCTACGAGGCATGGATAGGTTATAAAGTGATATAATAATTATTAAAACTTCGATAAGACTTAAAGATAATTTCAGAGAAGGTTGTAAAAAAGTTTTTTACTTAGTTAACTTGAAATTTATTATTAATATATAAAATATATTTATATGTAGTGTTGGATATAGCAACTAGATACTCAATAAATATAAAGGAAATCAATTATATTTAACGGTTTTTTCCGTTCGATAAAAATATGTAGTAAATATTTATATCAGTTAAGCTTTAATCTGAAATATTTTTAGAATGAGTGAAATCAATAAATCTCTTGAAGAGGAGCCAGTGGCTGGGCCGAGTGGCGTGGGTCGCAAGCGATCCCGCAGCAGCAATACGAGCTCTGCTAGCAGCTCCAGTTCTGATTCATCATCTCGGCATTCCAGCAAGCGATCGCGTCGTCATCGCCGAAAGAAAAGGAGGTGTGATCATAAGATATTCCGACAACTAACGAAGGAGATTAGTGAGTTGCGAAATTTTATTACCTACCCTCCCAATTACAACGTTTGAGGATGATGTATCTATTTGCTCAAAGGTCAGCGGGGACCTATATGATGAAGTTGAGGATCAAAATCCACAACCATCTCCTAAAAAGTTAACCTCTGAATTTTCTTTCGACATCGAAACAAAATTGAAAGAACCGACCGTTCCTAAAATCCCTGAGACTTTTCTTATAATGTTAACAAATGTTCAACGTTTTAACAGCCCAGATTGGGCTGAGGTTAGGTTACCGCATACCATTCATTCGAAAGCCTCCACTGTCTATTCCAAACGAAAACAGTCCGTTTCGCACGATAGTTTCTCCAGAAATGACTGCAATAATTCAGGAATTGAAAGCTCAGGGCATTCTAAAGCTAGCTCAATTCTCCCCCAGTTTCATTTCCCCCCTTTTTCTGGTACCAAAAAGCGATGGATCGGCCCGTCCCATCTTCAATCTGAAGTCCATCAACAAATTTGTAAAAATCGAACAATTTCACCTAATAAACATGCACAGGATCCCCGACTTTCTTCAGCTGCAAGACTGGATGTGCAAAATCGATCTGAGCCAGGCATATTTTCATTTGAACGTTTCAAAAGTACACAGATGTTTTCTTCGATTGAGTTACGACAACGAACTCTTAGAAATGACCTGCCTGCCTTTCGGTCTAAGTACAGCCCCCAAAAGATTCTCCATACTGACCAATTGGATTGCTTAAAAGCTTCGTCAAAGCCACAATATAAGAGTTCTCGTATATTTAGACGACTTCTTGATCGTCCATCAGGATCCTGTCATACTTCAGAGTCACGTTCAAATGACGTTGGATTTAATTCGAGATCTCGGGTGGTGCGTGAACTTAGAAAAGTCTGTAACGATCCCGCAAAAGGCTCTAACATATCTAGGCGTTCATTGGAGACTCTGGGACAACCTGAAGTCTCTACCAGTACAGAAAAGCAGCCTAGTGTTGAAAAAAGGTTTGTCAGGTCGCAAATTTAGGAAAAACTAATTTAAAAGAAGTTCAAAGTCCCGTAGGACTACTCAACTTCGCCAGCTTCATTGTGCCTCGAGGCAGATTAAAACATCGTCATCTTCTGAGATTCATGAATTCCCTACTGAAACATCCGATAAAAAAGGTAGAACTTCCTCAAGAGAGTCTGTTAGAGTTGAACTGGTGGATTCAGAACTACCAACTCTCATCAACCCTATTTTATCCTCCTCCAGTTCACTTTCTTGCAACGGACGCTCCAGACCTAGCCTGGGGCGCCCAGCTCGACAATGTCGCTCTGAGCGGACTTTGGTCGACAGAGGAGAAAAATCTGCATTGCAATCAGGAGATGCTGGCCATCTTGCACGTCATTCGAAGCTGTGCCCAGATGTTGAGTCGCAGCTCAATACTGATTCAATCCGACAACAAAACTGTAGTGGCTCATCTCCGAAAAGAAGGGGGAACAAGATCGGTGGCACTGACGAATTTGACTCATCAATTGCTAGAGCTGTTAGACCATCATCGAATTTTCTTTACCATCCACTACATTCCGGGCAGATACAACAATCACGCGGATCATCTGTCGAGGCATCGGCTGCCACCGGAATGGCACCTGTTACCAGGATGCCTGAGGGTGATATTCAAGAAATGGGGGACACCAGTAATCGATCTTTTTGCATCCGAGAGAGCTCATGTTGTTTACAACTATGTATCTCTAGACCAGAAAGATTCAAAAGCGCTCTTTCACGATACATTCAGCGTTCAGTGGAATTACCCCCTGGCATGGATATTTCCTCCACCATTCCTTGTACCCAAAGTGCTGTCGCATCTAAACCAGTCGACCGGAGTATTTTTAATAGTAGTACCGGAGTATTTTTAATAATAGTAGTAGTAGTGAGACATAGGAAATACTTTTTTTAAAATAATACGCCAATGTGATTTAACTTAATATATATATTATTTTAACAATATTATTGTCTTAGTATAGTTAAGTCTGTACATGGACATTTAAATATATGAATATTGATCAATTGGCTTGCGTTAATAAAACTGTTTAAAGTTGAGTATTAATCATGATTCATATTAACCATTTTAAGATAATCAACTCTATACTTCTGAAGATACTTAATTTCCTTAACAAATAATCATATCAACCACTAATCATATATAAATTGTCATAGTTTTAATTAATAGGATCAAACAGTTCTGTTAGATTAATCGACTTCTCACTGGGTCTTACTTGTCGCCTATAAAACTTTTGAAAAGTAGTGGATTACCCCTTGCCAAAATATCCTCTAAAGGTAAATTTAAATAGTTGTGCGACGCTACTGCCGATCGTACACTACCGGGTGTAAATTGGATATTCGCTTCTTTAAATAAATGCCTTATCCAACCTGCTATTACTGCCCGTGAGGCAGGTTTGGCTGGACCTCTGATAGTTGTAAATAAATTACCTGTCTTAGAGGTTTCTCGTCTAATTTTTAATAATTTTATTAAGTGGTCTATCCAAAACACTGGATTAAATTGAATATTATCATTATTACTTAATAACTTCCACCCTGATTGTCTGTAATCACTTTTATCGGTTTTAGAACCAAATTCTGGCCAAAAAACATAGTTATCATTTCTAATGCAACGTTCTGAATCTACTCTCAAAAGCGATAAATCGTGGATACGGCGTCCGGAACACAAAAGCAAAAGGATTGCTGTGTGTCGGGATGCTTGATAAATATTATCATAATCAATAGAATAGGAAATTAATTAGGTCGTTAATATTCCAAATAGGCGGTTTTATATTTTTTGGATGTTTTAAAGATATGGATTTCAAAATATGCTTAACTAAGATATGGGAACTAAGATGATTAGATGTATCTGAATTAGAAAGCGTGGAGACGCTGTTATTATTTTAACAGAAATGCCCCATATATCAGCAGTTTTTTTCATGTCTAGAGATTTAAAAGTTTTAATTATTTGTCCAGGGCTAACAAAACTAAAATTGAAACTTTGTTGTCATCCTATAACATTTTCTAGAAGAAGTGACTCGGCAACACTGGTGGAGGAGACAAGAGTGTTTGTGATAGAAACCGGAATCTCAGAAAAAAAATTCTTAAAAGCAGTAGCAACTTCCTGCTGAGATTGAATTATTGTATTGTTTATTGATAGATTAAATTCAATGTCGCGGTCTTTAAATCTTCCAGATTCCCAGTTAATTACATTCCAAGTCATCTTTATTTTATTTGGTGCATTTTTAATTATTTGTCTGATATGCATAGACTATGCAATAGAACAAATACTTTTAAATAATTTAGAGTATTTTTTAACATACTCGAGAAAAGATGCATCATCGTAATTTGAAATCAATATTCTTTCGTTGTCAAACCTAAATCTATGGGTTAGAAGACCACAACATAGTTCATATATCCTTGAAAAAGTAGGAACTACCTATTTAAATGGGTAGGTAGGACATAGGTACGAGCTTGAACAGATCCATGACGCGAGCTAGACTTGCACACGTCCTCTTAGGCTGGTGTGTTAGGTAGGTATTATATTTTTTATTGAAGTAGGCGTTACTTTGCGGAAATCCATAATTTCCAGCACGAGACTCAGACTCTCGAGCCAGAATTTGGCGAGACAACACGTCCTGAGGATGCCTCGTGTAGAGGCGAAACACACACACACAAATCATTTGAATAGGTATTATATTAACTATAACAAACAACTTTTTTTGCAGTCTGCTCTTGGTTTAAGTACGAAAAACGAAACACAACCATTGAACCTACTTAGTACGGGTAATAAATAGGTAGCTATAATTAATGGTAATTTCATAATAATAATTACCTTTTATTAGATTATTTCAGCGTCTTTAGGAAGCTGAAATTTTTTTAAAAGATCGGACGGATCGGTGAAGTGACGAAAAACTCGCTCCTACTTACGATTACGATATCTACACGAGGAATGAGACAGGCCTGATAACACGTAGATATAAACAGATGTTTTGGTTTTCCTAGATACTCGACCAATGAAATTTGAGACGTGACGTCATTCACGTTTCTGTCAACTGTCATTCCGTTTGCCGCAATTTCACAATTTAATACTAATCTAAATATATTATGTATCAAAACTGGGTTACTTTTAATTAATACTACTATCGTATATTTTCCTCAAAACCAGTTATTTTTAATTCATCATCATATTATCATAAGTCACCATGCCTTTGACCTCGTGAAGAAAAATCAGCAAGTGCTGCCGCAATTCAGTAATACTTACGCTTTTCAATTCCTTGGGTTTCGGGTTTCATTTTACCAAACCATCCATTGTACCCACAGGTAAAACTGTCCGTTACATCGAATATCATTTTTTCATTCCAGTAAGATGAGCTAAGGAATTTTGAAGGTAAAAAGTAGAATAAACAATAAAAAACAAGTGTTAGTACATTTTTTATTAATTACAATTTTTAGATATTTTATACGTCTAGATACTTGCATATTCTCTTGCTGTTAGACAACCGATAAAAAAAGGCCAGGAATATTAGTTTAGTGTGCGTGACAAGCTACGTCTTACATTCGCGATTTGTATGATACTTTGTGTTTGTGTGCGTGGATCGCTCAGAATAGAGTTTAGTTCTAAACTCGTTTTTTTTCGACGTTTTCACAGCTGTCATAGTCTATCTAGATGTATAAATGATATAAGGTATATTTATATATGTGATATTGTCTGTTGAGCTTAATTTGGCACATATTTAATCAATATAGGAGTAAATTTTGTACATCAATGTATGTGTCAAATATCAAAAGCAAAAATATATTTCATAGATATGTTTACCTATATGTTTCAATTATCTATTCTACTACAATTTCAGTATATCAAATTATAGTGTTGCAGTAGCTACAGAGTTAATTAAATGCAATTTTTTTAAAGATTTTATTGTATAGATAATAATGAAAATGAAGAGGATAAATTCAAAATACTAAACTAATTTACCCGAAATTAAGCTAAATATCCCCAATAAACAAAAGTATTTTTAAATACCTACAGGTATGTATTTCTACTAAACTTAAAGTGGAAACTAATGACAAATGCAAAACATCACAAAAATTATATAAAATTATTATTAAAAAATACCTCTACTCATCTTTGATTATTAACCTGTCTAGCTAGAGAGTCTAAACTCTTAGCACCCACTATAACTTCAGTCAATTCTTGACAAAAGCCAATTTCGTTCCGCCCGCCCAGTGACACTGGCATTATACGGTAAACAAGCATTCTGAGACATAAAAAATGACGATTTCAGCTATTTAAGTATGCATAATGCAGCTATATAATTACAAAGGATGATTGAAATGGGTTTAAAAGAATCTTTTGAATTCCGTAACACATGTTTTGTTATTATTTTTAAAAAATTTCTTGGATCATGATGTTGTAAAAGTGTATACATAGCCTAACAAAAGGCCTACTAATTCAACAACGCCACGTAACCAAATGGCCCAACGGTAGACCAGTGCTGGTTTTGAAACCAGCAAATATGCTAAGCTAGGTGCACTTTGTAACATATTAATATTGATGCTTTTTTATACATTGTTCGTCTCTTTCTTAAAAAAAAGTATTTTGTATTTATGTGTACCATAATATTTAAAAAAATATTTCTTCTTTCTAACTTGACTCAACCGAAAATATCCTACAGGACCTAATGCTATGAAAATACCTAAAGTAAATTCTAAAATAATAATGTAAGCCTGAAACTTAACTTTGTGTGCCTATTGTTTTTATTGCGATTGCAGCGCCACCCTCTATCTAGACAAATTCTTAATCAAAGTTATTCCAAGATTATTGAAATATAAAAGTGTTCAAAAGAGTTCCAATGGATAAGATTTCAATTCTATCAAGAGTTACATTGGATAAGATTTCAAAACTAAATAAAAATACACACTTTGGTTATTTGCATGAATAACCGGCCCATCTTAATAATGTTAAAAATAATAGTAAAGCCCAAAAATAAATATTATTAAAAATAACTTCACAATCATTAAAAAATACAAAATTATGAACAATCCAAATTATATAAGTAGTTGCGCTCAATTATTTTATAAATTATATTAGTTCCGATGACATCTTTATTCATGCCTGTAATTATTATATGTCCCTGTGATATGAATATACCTTTATTAGAATTTAAGTAAGCATTATTACAGTGCAGTTCTCTGAAAATTTTAATTACATTATATACAAGATAAAAATAAATATTTAAATATCCTAAGGATATGTATTTTAGTAAGTTACATATTTTACAAACGAGTCAAGTGGTTGCAGCTGTCACTGTCAAAGTCAATGCATGTCGATTGTGTCACGGTAACACCAAGGCATGTCTTCGCCGAACTTACATCTGTGTGCATTGTTCTTTGCGTCATATAACAGTGGATTGTCAACGTACGCGTCACAAGGATAGCACCATACAGAGAGATCTGCGAGCGAAAGGGACAGGGGATGATGTGTCGCGGAGTAGTGCGCCTGCATGTGGCCGTTTACAGTCGGCCGTCCACAGGCGGTCTGTGGGCAAAAAAAACCATTTTTGAGTTTTTATATTATTATTTAAGTGATGCTCTTTCAGGAATTTCTTCAGTTATAGCAATTATGAAAGATGGACAAAAACAACATATCGTAATTATTCTTTCCGATGGAATACTTATAACGTTACTCGAAGATATTTGCACTACCTTCGTTCCTAAAGAAAATCTACACATCTAATATATTAGACGGTTTTCAAGAATTCTGAGCGATACCACTTTGGTATCGGGTGAGCGTATCTGGCCATCAGACGAATGTCTTGATCGTCTCGTCGAACATAGTAATACTCGAGCGCGATCGATACAGTTCTCGATCAAAGTAGTGTAAGCAAGACAGCATCGCTAACTGTACACTGACTAATGCAAAGCTCGGGTCTCGTATCTAAGTGATTGTATATAATTCTAAAGCTTCACACACTATATGGTTTGAATACCCACCACGTAGCAGTGCAGGCACACCCAGTTCTCGAGCGTGTGGTCACATTGCTCACACTTGGCGCCTGGCCGGAACGCCACGTCACTCGGTATGGCGTACAGCGTCTCGAGATGTGGACACGAGGCCAGCGGCACTACGGCAAACATCTCCCCGTCCGCTATCGCCTGTGTTGCCATATTTACAACTTTAACCTTTTATCATGATGTTAGATATTCTTGTATACAAAGATACGTAGAATAATTTAACCTCTGTATATAACATTTGTCTATACCCATGCTTTGAGTCCTCCATTAAAGATTCTAAAACAGGTAGCTTATTGACAACATTAAAACACCCAATGTACTAATAACCATTACATCATCCAGACGAGTGTTGTAATGAAATTCAGTACAACATTACATGGTCACTAGAACTGGCTTCTTTAATGTTAGCAGTATGCTGTTTCAGAATCATTTAGGGGATTCATATTCTGGGTGTAGATAAAGTCTTGTATGCAACTGTTGATAATTAGGTATTAAAACCCACATTCGTGTTTTAATACCCCTTATTACACAACAGTTGCATAAATAACTATAAACTTGTAGCCAGTTACAGTCAAAGTCAAAAATACTTTATTGACATAAAATCAACAGATTGCTGGTCAACGTCAATCACCAAAAATACAATTCAAATGCATGTTAATTTCACAAAGTATATATTTTAAAAATAATGTAATCCAGTAAAACAACACATGGCTGAAAACCATAAAATCCATAAAAAATAAAAACTATACTTAAACTTTCAATTCCACATTGTAATATCGTTTACGTAATCATCAATGCTGTAATAAGAAATAAGTCTGCGTTTAATAAAAGATTTAAATTTATTTATTGATAATTCAAATACACTTTTTGGTATTTTATATTTAAATTAGAATGTATTATGTACGTGTAGGAGATGGCTATAAATATATGGGCCGTACATGGTCATATTATGAATTTCTTCACGTACAACTCTTTTTTGAAGTATGAATATATTATATACTCCCGCTGCACTACCCCATAATATTTTTTTTTATGGAATAGGAGGACAAACGAGCGTACGGGTCACCTGTTGTTAAGTGATCACCGCCGCCCACAATCTCTTGCAACACCAGAGGAATCACAGGAGCGTTGCCGGCCTTTAGGAAGGTGTACGCGCTTTTTTTGAAGGTACCCATGTCGTATCATCCCGGAAACCGCACAAGGAAGCATAATATAATGTCATACGACGTAATGGTATGAAAATAGCTTAAATAGACAATTTTTACTATATCTACAATCACAGTAACGGCACAGTGTCCGCAGTTCGTTTCATGCCAGTTAAAAAAAAAGTAGGTACAATATTTTATACATCTATTTAACCCGGGTTGACAAAATTTTATAAATCCTACAGTTACGGTAGAAAGTACGTTTTAAAAATAACTGTTCACCGTCTATTTACGATGACACCTATTTTCGCCATCAAACAGTCTTTTTTTCATCATCAACTTTGTCCCTTTCTATCAAACCTTATTTTAACTTGAAGGAAAGGGACAAAACAGGTAGCCAAAACAAAATAGCGCATGGAGTTACTATGAATAAGACTGCCAGTGTTTCTTGATGTTTAAAAGTTAAATTATTCATTTTAGTTTCCTAGATTAACCCCCTTATTCATAATGGTCCGCTAACTTTAAACAGCCGCTTATTTTTTCTCATTCTGACTTAGGTCAATAGTAGAAGACAGAGTGAGAATTAGCAATGCTTTAAGTTAGCAGACTATTATGAATAAGGGGGCAAATGTTTCGATTTTAAAGTAGCTATTATAATATTTATTTTAAAGTAAACCATGTAACGTGATTTAATGAGATTTGTAGGAGCCACTTGACCTGCAAATATTAGTAACCATAATGCCTATAACTGTTTACTAAATGTGTATTCTCCTAAGTAAATTACTCATCATTTTGATATTTTTACACAACACTATATTCATATCGACGGGACATTTTTTTAATAACCTAATCATAGACAAGCTCATTCACTGTAGTAAAGCGTGGCCGAGTTTAAATAGTTTTGTAATATAAAAAATAAAAATAAATAATACCACAAACTTCAAAATGGGCTCAAGAGAAAATTCGCATGTACCTGAAGAAACAAACAAAAGAAAAAAAAGCTCACCTGCATATTATCAGCCAGAAAATCCACTAGTGTCTGCTTCCCGCCTGAACCACCAGCATTTGGCTGTTCATCTTCTTTCCCAGGGTCAACTTCATTCTCCTTTTTTATCTCCTTCTCCTCTCCAGTCTCGTCCTCGTCATCAGTCCCGCAGTGAATACCGTCCGAACACTTACTTAAACTAAGCCTCCCCATTGCACTATCTAAAGAATCTGCCTTTGCTTCAGATTTCTCCTTCAAAACATTTTCTATAGGAAGCGCTAATTGGAACTTAAGGCTCTTCCAATATTTACTATGTACTTGAATGACGTCATTGATAGATTCTACGGCGGAAGGATGGCAAGTGATATTGGGATCGTACTGTCGTAGTATCGGATCGCCGAGCAAAGCTTTGGTGCACATTGTCATGGCATACGAGGAGCTGGTGATATTGTATCCTCCCTCTAGGCAGAGTACGACCCTCCCTCCGGCTAGACCACGGAGCATATGCGTCATTATGCCGTAGCATTCCGGTGTCACGTTGCATTCTGTATTAAGGAATCTAGTATGTATTTATAAATTAAAAACGCGAAGATGAACATTTTTACCTCACTATGTTTCACAAAAATGACTGATATGAAAATAAAAACGTTTATTGAACTCATACGATTGTTTAACAATGGCTTACGTTCAGTCTCAGAGCAATTATCAAGCCTAGAGAAGTAACAATAAGTTGAGCACTGACATGACTATTCTAACTTACGCGAAAGGGAATGCCCTGAAAACAGACAGCCATATCTCACCTTGTCTGTCTTGAAATGGAAAACAATGACTTGAGGCCATTATATTTCATTCTGACCACCAGTCTGGTGACCATTGCGTGAGTTATTTAAATACTGTTTTAAAACGAAAAAAACGTGTATTTTTGTTGATATTATATTTATGCCATAGCAGTGAGAGCTCAGATGAAGACTGCAATTTACCCAACAGCATGTTTCTTTATTTCTTATATTAACACTTTTTTATTTATCGATATTGTCGATATTATATCGGCAAACACAACACACACAATCTTCTCTTTCTATCGCAGTATGTGTATTTGATGAAAGAGTGCCACTACTATAGTATATTTCATTACGAGTGCGGAAAGCCTGTCACTGCAAAGATTTCCGACAAATGTCTATTGTCGGTTGAATGTCGGAACAAGTTGCAACGACGGTTCCGCACGTGTACTGTACAATATTTTTAATACAGTTGCGAAAAAATGAAGCAATTTAATAGAATAATAAAAACACAATAAACTCAACTACCTAATCATTTAGTTCTTATAAAACTTATAAGAAATAAAACCTAGCCTAACTCATTGAATAAAATCATTAAATCTGTTATTGAAACAAATTAGAAGCTTCTTTTTAGAAATATTTGCATGAATCATGAAAACTTCTATGCATTTTTTTTTGTAAAAAACATCGTGGTTGTGTTTTCCTTTTTAATAGACATTAATTTGAAAGTTGGGAAAGAGAATGCACGAGTTCGGAAGAGGTAAAGAAAAAGCTTTAGTATGTAATAGCCCATATCTCGAATGCTATAAGTCCCTTCAATGCGCCACTTTTTGAGCAACTGTATTAAAAAGATTATTTCAATTACTCTCTCAAGGCTTTATATTATTGCTCCGAGAGTTCAGGCATACAATTTGTGACTGGCTATACGTACTGCCGAGAGGATCGTTGATGGCCGCGTCGAACCCAGCAGACACGATCACCAGTTCCGGGTTGTACTCGTATGCTATCGGCAGTACCACTTGCGTGAACGCTGCCAAGTACTCCGCGTCGCCCATGCCGCGCTGTAGGAGTAGATCGAGTTATATAACTGTCAAACTAGTTTGGTATCATTTATTTTTTTGTGAAAATAAGGGACGAGACGTGCAGGAATTTCAGTTGATGATAATTGATATGTTCTACCCATTACAATGCAGTGCCACTCTGGATTCTTGAAAAACCCAAAAATTCTGAGCGGCACTACAATTGCGCTAGTCACCTTGAGACATAAGATCTTAAGTTTCATTTGCCCAGTAATTTCACTAGCTACGGCGCCCTTCAGACCGAAACACAGTAATGTTTACACATTACTGCTGCACGGCAGAAATAGGCGCCGTTGTGGCACTCATAATCTAGCCGGCTTCCTGTGTAAAGGAGCCTCCAACTGGTAATGTGTCCTACGTGAAAACGATTTACAATAACATAGGGGAATATGCACATATTTTTTAATATTTTAGTATAGTATGTTCATTGTACATAGTGTGTACGGCACCTTATTCCATGGTACATTCACGTTGAAGCCCCGCGCAGTGTGTGCGCCCACCGCCGTGACGTCAGCGTCGCGCGACTGCGGGAAGAACGCGCCCTTGTCGTAGCGGTGGATCGACAGGTACAGAATCTGTGTACCACAAATTTGTTTTTATTAAAAATTATTTTACTATTTATATACTTAGTCACTAGCTGTCTGAGTAGATAAGTATGCAGTTCCATAGATTAAAAACTAAATGAAGTGTCACGCACTTCGTTTACTTGAGTATACCATAGACAGTATATTCTATCACAGACCGTGGTTAACGTACATATTAAGCAAAGAATAGGATAGCAAATAGCCAGGTTTTCCCCCACAAACCATATGTATTCGTTTTGAAAGTAATAAAGTTTATCCCTCAACATGTATTATTACCTATATATATATAAGGCTTAATATTGTAAATTGCTATAATAAGTAATTTTGTAAATATTTTAATAAGCAAATACAGAAATTTGAAAATATTTTTTCAGTCAAGAACATACCCTGCTATCATCGTAAGTGAGGTCCTGCGTCCCGTTCCCGTGGTGCACGTCCCAGTCCACCAACAAGACGCGCCTGACGCCGTGGTGGGTGACGGCGTGGGTGGCTGCCACCACGGCGTTGTTCAACAAACAGAACCCGCACGGAGTGGTGGCACCAGCATGGTGGCCGGGAGGCCGCACCACGCATACTCCTGCTCCGCAACGACCCGATAACACAGCATCCACCATCTACAATATTTTCTGCCATATGAAAACACACACAGGATGCCGGCTAGATTATGGGTACCACAACGGCGCCTATTTCTGCTGTGAAGCAGCTGCAATAAACATTACTGTGTTTCGGTCTGAAGGGCGCCGGAGCTAATGAAATTACTGGGCAAATGAGACTTAACATCTCATGTCTCACGGTAACGAGCGCAGTTGTATTGCTGCTTAAAATTTTTAGGCTTTTCAAGAATCCTGAACGGCGCTGCATTGTAATGGGCAGGGCGCATCAATTACCATCAGCTGCACGTCCAAAAAAAAGTTAACAACACATTATCCTTAACAATCACTACTGGCTACTGTGGATTCATAAAAAATCCTTACATGAAAGCATTCATTAAAATACAGATATTTCAGGATTTAGGATAGGTCATATAAGTAAGTTGTGTGACCTGAACAGCACAGCCGGCAGCCATGGCAGCGCTCTCCAATGAGTCGGGGTGGAAGTAGACAGAGTCGAAGCTCTCCTTCTTCTGGTTCAAATCGCGGAGCTTCATCGTCGAGAAGTTTTTCAATCTGTGATTAAAATTTAACATTATTTAATATTATTTCAGTAGAACAGGAAAACCATAAAAAATCTTCACCATAATTATTATAATGTTTCGGACTCACTATGCCATTTTTTTAATAAGAGGGTTTACCAAGGAAATCCCAAAATAGATTTAATTGAAACCCCATTCCTACTATCTAATTGGTGAAATTGAAATTCTTTATTGTCCGTCAACTTTTAAATAAGAACAGTGTGTCCATGTGTCCGTCCATGAATTACCCAATGAAATGTCCGCAAATCATGCCCGTAGATATTGTAGGTATCAACTAATATTTACAATGTCATTCAATTTTTACAAAAATATCTCAATAATAACCAAAAACGATAAAAGTTATATACCTTTTAAGATGTTCTTCATTATGCACCCGGAGAATCTGGTCGTCCGTGCACGGCATGGGCTGGATGATGTGCAGCCGCGCCAGCAGACCAAACTCCCGGTGTCTTTCGTGCATGCGCAGGATTCGATCCGGACATTCCACGTGGCCTCTGGTGACGTCATCATGACAGAAACCATAGAGAGCAACAGTTTAGATGACATAAAAAAGACAGCAATTTTCATATTATTACCATAATAATTTATTTAATTTATGGATATTACAGAGGAATTACTTAAAATTAATATTTTCTCTCTTGGATATAATCTTAGGTGATTACATAATAATTTTACCATGGGAGGCTCATTTGCAGAGGATGCCGGCTAGATTGTGGGTACCACAACGGCGCCTATTTCTGCCGTGAAGCTGTAATGTATGAGTGTTATTGTGTTTCGGTTTGAAGGGTACTGTAGCTAGTAAAATTACTGAGCAAACGAGACTTAACATCTTATGTCTCAAGGAGACGAGCGCAATTGTGGTGCCGATCAGAATTTTTGGGATTTTCAAGAATCCTGAGCGGTACTCCATTGTAATGGGCAGGGCGTCTCATCCCTTATTGTCAAAAAAATAAACAATTATTTTATAGTTCACTTGAATGCGTAACGGAATTCAAATAAAGTTGGGTGCATTTAACAATACTTACGGTTCGCATATATTCTCGTGTTTCAACATTGCACTGTCATACACATAGCCGACAGCGTGTTGCGGTAGCGTCAAGTCCGTCACTGAAAGATTTTAAGAAATGCAATAGAAATTTTGGCTGTCCATATCACAACAATGTACCCAAATAATACCCTTCTCATCTTCTCACCTTTTAACTTTCAAGAAGAAAAAAACATTTATTCACTTAGGTCAGTCAGTGGTCGGCAAAGTGCGGTTCCAGAGCCGCATGTGGCTCTTTGCCTACTTAAGTACGGCTCTGACACGAATATCCACGGAAGGTGCAATAATATTTTCATTTAAAAAAAAACTTGGTTGGAAAAAAATTACACCTTAATTTGATAAATTAAAATTCGCTCAAACTTTCCGAGGAGATGCAAGCATATTGTTTACTTAATAATTAAGTATGAAATTTAGTTTTATTTAGTGTAATATAATGTATAAATATAAGTTTACTAAACAAGCAAATTTGGCTCCCAATTTATTTTTAATTGTTGTAATTACCATGATGCTAATATAACCTGATCCACATTGAAATTAAAGACTTATTTCGCGTGCGATCGCCCGGGCTGCCAGGCCGACTAGATAATTGGTTTATAATCCGATTCACTAGAGACAATAACTTCCTTACTTTTAGTTTTAAATATTGTTTTGTATAACTTGCAATGAGCGATTCTCTCCTAACACAGATTATCTAAATCTACCAGGAGAGTTTTATATGTGATTGTAAATGACTGTGTACAAATAAAGAAATTTTGATTTTTTTGTAATGTTCATATTTGGCTCTTTGGGTAATAAGTTTGCCGACCACTGACTTAGGTCAAAATAACACTTGTAAATGTCAAAGATTTTACCACATCTTCGGTAAAGTTATGCTTTAATGAGACGAAATGGCAATAAACTCATTGCCACTCTTTCAAATCTATATTTACAGTTTTAGCATTTTACATATATTACATAAGGCCCCCACAAGATGGACCGACGATCTGGTCAAGATCGCCGGAATACGTTGGATGAGGGCAGCGCAGGTCCGATCGTCGTGGAAATCTTTGGGAGCGGCCTTTATCCAGCAGTGGATTTCTTCCAGCTGATGATGATTATATATACATATAAATAAAATTGGAGTGTCTGTTTGTAATATTGAAATAACAGTATTTTACTACATGTATATGAATATATGTACGCGCTCATACACCAAATTAACATTTTCTGTCTGTCTGTCTCTTTGTTCCGGCTAATCTCCGAAATGGTTGGACCGATTTTGACGCTTTGATTGGCAGGTAGCTGATGTAATAAATTTATTTTAGAAAGATAAAGTAATGTTACAATGTCCAAGAAACGGCCTAACTCTAAAAATGATTTATATGGCAAAACGACGTTTGCCGGGTCAGCTACATACATTTATAGAATGTATGTAAAATGATTCACAAAAATGATCATTAAAAACTCATAAGATACAAGTGCAGTAGATGTATCAATCCTTATATACTGACTAGCTGACCCAGCAAACGTTGTATTGACGATATTAAAATCGCGATACAAAATGCTGACTCATAATCAAAAAAATAAAAAAAACATCGTGTGGACCACCCTTAACATTTAGGGGGATGAAAAATAGATTTTGTCCGATTCTCAGACCTACCCAATATGCACTCAAAATTTCATGAGAATCGGTCAAACCGTTTCAGAGGAGTTCAATGTTTAACCATGACACGAGAATTTTATATATTAGATAACAAGTAAAGGTATTATTATGGGAGCAATTATATTGCGTGTTATTATTATTTTATTTATTAAATGAACACACACGTAGAGCTATCTAACCTTAATAGTAATAAATAGTAGTTAAAAAAAAATAAAAAAACACGCTTTTTATAGAAAACCGAACTAGAAAATAGAAAAGAAATTTAAAACTAACAATTCCCGCCTTATAGATAAAAATTATATAAATTAACAAATATGTTATGTGGCAAATTTTATCCAGTTAAAGTATTGCTCCTCGATAAGTCTACAAAGTTTGAACGAAATCTGAACGTTTAAAGTGGTCAAAATCGCGTCGAAATGAATCTGTTACAAACAAACATACATACAGGTGAAGCTAATAAAAAAGATAATTCTAAAATTTTAAGTATATAATTGAAATTTTCAAAGAAGCAAATTATATATTTAGGGAATAAAATTTTATTCATTCCCTCACGTGATCGAATAAAACTGTACGAAGTAAGTGTCAGTGGCTACGCTAGCGCGCGGCTACTAGATTTCTTACAGGTTGTTCCGAAATGATATAATTATGGAAAATGGATTTATTTAGGTGAATTATTTATTTTATTTTCGAATAATATTTTTATGATTACGGTAAAGTAGTTCTAGCCGTGTGTTTGTTTAACGTCGTCATTGCAGTGGCTCGCTGTATATTTCAACTAGTCATTAAAATGGTATGATTATACACACACAAAATAAAATTTGAAAACAAAGTTTTATGAACGATGCGGGACTCGAACCCACGACCTCCCGCGTTCATAACAAATTGTTTATATTAGCAAGAGTGACATCTCAAGTCAATTTCCTAGTATGCAAATACTGGGGTTCAGCAACTGTAAAGTAGATCCTGTAGATGAAGCCACAACCTAAGAGTTCAACAAAACATACAAGATTTTATGACGATACGTCACTTGAACGGTCAGCCCAGTTGGAAGAGCACTCGCACGCAACGCGAGAGGTCGTGGGTTCGAGTCTCGCATCGTTCATAAAATTTTGTTTTCAAATTTTATTTTGTGTATTAATCCTAGAAATGAGAGTTATCACTTTAAAAACATAACAAATTGTTTGGATTATCAATAAAAAAAATACGAAGACAGTACCGGCCAGGCATCACAAGCAGTTCCCTTTCACAAGCATTATAACTAAAAAAAAAACTAACCAGATTCCAAATACGCTAATCTCTCTTCAATCAGTCGCTTAGTCCCTTCGTCCTGTACCGGATAACAGTTCCTAGTTTCGTACTTGGCCGGTTTGGTCTCATCGCCGAGGTACTGTACTGTGACGTTGTGCTTGACCTTGGTGACGTCACACACGTTCTTGACGGTCGTATCGGAGCTGAAGCTCGGCTGGTAGTTGAAGCAGCGCCAATACTTCTTGTGGGTATAGATACAATTGAGGATCGATGTCCGAATTCTGAAACGAAATGATGGCTCTCACTTAATCAAATAGTTTACTTATAACGGGGCCACTACAGTTTATGAATTTCACCATGAAGTGTAGAGCCGTTAGTGAATCTTTGCAAGGCTCAATGTTGTATTTTATCACAGTCGTTTCAATATTTGAGTCAGTTTACACAATACGTTAAAGAGTTGAAAAAACATTTTCACTTATTTGTGATTACAAAATCCAAAATAATCTCGAACTCGATGAACATAATAATATATCAAAATAGCTGCTTAAGGCTAGGGTTACTATGGATGCGAGTTCTGACGGATTCGTCAGAAGAAACAAACGCCTGGTATCCAATGACAGTGTTTACACTGGCAACGACAAACGCGTCAGAACATGCACGACGTCGTCAGAACCACTCGAGCGTTCAAACGGGTTTGATTTTTTCGCACGACCTGCGTCTGCGAATTTCGAGTGATTTGGTTTCCACCATGGATAACGATAAATTGATCAGTCTCGTGTACGAGAACAGGTGTTTGTGGGATATGAGGGACAAAAATTATCACAACAGAGATATTTCTCGGCAAAAATGGGAGAAAGTTGCTACAGAACTCAACACTCTACATTTGGACAAAGGAGAGTTTCCTTTGTCGTCTCTTATAGAAAATAACTCGTTGACATGCCCTGTATTTCCACCATTTAACAATAATAAATTAAATAATGGACTTTCACTGCAGAAACGAACTGACTATCAGAATAACAGAAAACGCGCACAGTGTAAACGCCCTGTTCTGACGAGGATTTCGGACATACTCGTCAGAACTCGCATCCATAGTAACCCTAGCCTTAGGCAACAAGCGCTCTATGGACTACAACATGGCACGACCACTCATAAAATATTGACTCGTACCGCCACTTTGTGGAAACAATAACCAGCTGATGTTTTCCCGAACCGATATGACTTAAAAAGATTCAAGAGCATACCTTAAAGACTCTTGACCCCTGGTTTTGCGGATATCCATGAGCGGCTGTCCCACCACTCCCTATCAGCTTCATAAGATACATAATAGCTTTAAGGGTAAATGTATACACTTCTATAATAAAGTCCCAGCCACTGTTCAGGCATTATCTATAAATAAATTTAAATGTTTTATAAAAAAATGGCTCTATCGTAACTCCTATTACTCCACTGCTGAATATCTAAATGATCGGACAGCCTAGGACTAGATTATGATTTCTTTATAGCGATAGAAATGACTGTACAATATTGTATATTTTTATTGAAAAGAGCGCAAAATAGAATGCTGGGAGAGTTTCTTGCGCCGCTTCTTCTCTCTCAGAGCGCCATTTGTTTTCGAAGCGGTAGTAGTATCTAGTAGTTATTGGAAATGACATCAAAAATAATTCTAAAGGAATCAATTTTGAGAAAATAAATGCTTTTTATCACGTGAGCCTCTCGCCCGTTTGCCACCTCTTAAATAAAAAAAAACATGGGCTTCCCCGCAGTAGGATAGCGTGTGTAGAGGTATGGCGTCTTAGCGAACGTGCACAGAAGTCTCTCCTCAGTAGCAAAGACATAAATATCGTAACAAGACACAAAATACTTATTACCAGTGGGAGGCTTTGCACAGGAAGCCGGCTATATTATGGGTTACCACAACGGCGCCTATTTCTGCCGTGAAGCAGTTATTTTTACAAATTAGGGGCCTTAGCTAGTGAAATTACTGTCCAAATGAGACTTAACATCTTATGTCTCAAGGTGACGAGCGCAATTGTAGTGCCGCTCGGAATTTTTGGGTTTTTTAAATATCCTGAGCGGCACTGCATTGTATCTCGTCTCTTATTTTCATGAAAAAAAAACATTACTCACTCGTCTGAGGGCTCTGAGAGTGGCTGCAAGGTGGGCGGACTGTGTCCAAGTAGCGTGCGCAATGTAAGCGCGGCCCCCTCGCCGAGCGACCGTGCACAATATCCTCCCTCTAGCACTACGCAGACGCGTGACGTCACACCCATTAGCAAGTGTGTGAGGGTCGCATAGCACGCTGGGGTTACTTCCATTAAACCCTGCAGAAAATTTTTTTTTAACAAAAAACCAACCGACTTCAAAAACACTATTCCAAAACAATAGATATAATATGCACTAAAAAGTATGAAAATAATTGCGTATTTTTATACAATCTAATTAATTAATCTAATTCTAGTAACGCTTATTGTTATTTTTGGAGTCGGTGTCCTCCCGCCGCGGCACCGCTCTCGCCTCCTCACGTAGCGCGTGCGACTCAAGCACATCTCACCTATAACTTTATATGTAGTTACAAAACTAACTTGGCTGAATTGGGACCACTCGGCAAGCACCAGCTTTCAAATAAAAAAAGAATTATAATAAAAAAAATCGGTTCGCCCAGACCAAAGTTTAGAGGTAACAAACATAAAAAAAAATAAAAAAATACCGACGAATTGAGAACCTTCTCCTTTTTTGATGTCGGTTAAAAATACAGTCCATATCAAATACTATATGTTATAGTCGGAAATGTTATTAGAGAACCGAATGAACAAAACAATATATCGACCAGTCATACCTGTCCCTACAGCCAAGATTTTCAGTAACATTATTTACGTTTTTCTTTTGTAGTCGAGCCAAATGTTTAGAGCTTCTATCATATTGCCAGTGTCAAAGCTAAGTTTGCACAATAAATTTACATTTTAATTTTTGGATGTAGTCTATGCTATATTACAAAGGGAAAACGTTGTGCAATATTTATTTTTATGTATTTTCTACGTTTATATAATTTTAAAATGATATTTTAGTATATTTCAACACGCACAATGTAAAAGGTTTATTTTTTTTCAGTTGGCAACACCATTTGTTTTTGATCTAAAATTACATTTCCGAGTATATTGTAACACTAACCAGAAAAGAAACAATTTTTGGAAATATCTAGCTTTTGCGTTTCCGACAAAAATTTTTAGAATAAATGTTTGCTTCGTGAGTTATTAGAGATTCCGATGCTCTCATTCAACTCACATAAAACAACTTTTTAAACGAGTGTAATTGTAACTGTGTTTTTACATTAGATTTTTAGGTAAATTTACATTTTTATTATTATTTCAATTAAGCAGACTTCTCGAGACCTTTCCAGATCACGTTTTCAGGGAAACTGCGTTGAAATGAGTCAAGATAGTAATTATCATAGTTCTCATTGTGAAGTTTAACGTCATTAATTATTGCCTCGGAGGTGATACTTGCTGTAGACAGATGGTCTCTCACCAGCGCCATTCCGTGCCACTGTTTATAATTATTGATTAAATGAGTCTAAATATGGGCGAAGTGACACATTATACAGTAACATTAACTCGTTTTAAAAAAAAATAACTTATTACTAACGAATATTAAAAAAAAGGGGGAAAAACTTACTTTTTCATCCCCTACAGCAGCGTCGTAGCCGGCAGAGATGAGAATGAGTTCTGGAGTGAACTGCAAGAGATAGAGAGTAGGAGTATAAGAGATGACATACCTCTGGACAACCGAACGCTGCGTCGTAGCCCGCTGAGATCAGCACCAGTTCTGGTTGGTACTGCATTAGAAAAATACAGATTTTCGTATAAAGGATCGACAGACGTACATGTTATGGGGAAATTACATTTTATTATGTAAATTGTTTGTCCAGTCTAGACTTTTCACAATATGGATTTTCACTCAACAATAATATCATCGAATTGTCGAAGAATATCGGTAGAATCTTTAATAAATATACATACACTAGCTGACCCGACAGACGTTGTTCTGTAGATAATAAAAAAAAATTGTTTTTTTTAGTTGTTATATTGAAATTGTTTCACAGTGGAACTGTCAAACCGTGCGTCAATAAATTCTCTCACACAAAATATGTCGAATACAAAACAATTATTGGAAATAAAAATAATTATGGGTCCCAAATCGACATAAAAACTATCCTATATCTCTAGTTGGACCAAACTGCACTCCATGAAGTAATCCTTATTAAAATCCGTTCATTAGTTTAGGTGTCCATCGCGGACAAACGTGTCACGTAATTTATATATATTAAGATATTATCTAGAATTATTAGAATCACCCGAATAAATTATCAAGTTACATGCTCCAAGCGCAGTTACCTTAAAGGAGCTAAAACAGAGTTATGAGATTATTTACTTATAAATTACTTTATATCCATTTAGTTGCCAGATCAAAATTTATTTGAAACATTTTGTCAATTCTTAAAATATTCTTACAATCAAGCCTAATGAAAAGCTAATGCTTGTTATTATTAAAATAATTTTGATTCTATTATAATTATTTTCTAATATATTAATGGCGGTCTGAGAAAGAAATGGCGCAAGTAAATTAATATAGACATTTCATTCAACTACAGTGGGAGGCTCCTTTGCACAAGATGCCGGTTAGATTATGGGTACCACAATGGCGCCTATTTCTGCCGTGATGCAGTAATGTGTAAGCATTACTTTCTTACGATATGAAGGGCGCCGTAGCTAGTGAAATTACTGGGCAAATGAGACTTGACATCTCATGTCTCACGGTGATGAGCGCAATTGTAGTGCCGCTCAGAATTTTTGGAGTTTTTCAAGAATACTGAGCGGCACTGCATTGAAATAGGCAGGGCGGATCAATTAATATCAGCTGAACGTCCTGCTCGTCTCGTCCCTTATTTTCATTAAAAACAAAACTTCAACTCCATGGTTTGAAGTGTTACCTCGTAGGCCATGGGTAGCAACAACTGGTGCCAGATGGCCAGATAGTCTGCGTCTCCCATGCCGGTCTTGTTGAGGGGCACGTTGAAATTACGCCCCGCTCCTGGCCCCGCCCCCACATAGTCGAAATTGGACTCGCGCAGGTTGGGCCAGAACGTGCCGTGCTCGTAGCGGTGGATTGAGAAGTATACGACCCTGGAGAAATATTATGACAAACTAAGTACCACGAATACTTGCAAATACTTATTTTTGGTACGTTATATAGATGATAGCAAGTTGTTGAATACATAAATGTTAAGTCTTTATCAGACGGACACTCCTGGACAAAGGCCTTCCCGATAGATCGCCATTACGATGGGTTCTGCACTGCCCTCATCCAAACCACTAATAGAACCTACTACTTATAGTTAGGAATAATTATTTGTAATCAGATACCTACATAAGTAAAATTTTCTCAGAGGCTGGCATGAGCGGATTGGGACGCTACAAAACCAACATATTTAACAGTCTAATAACTGTACATATAATAAAACATTACATTAAAAATAACAGCTTAATACAAGATAGGCTGTAGTTCGATGAGGATGCCTACACGGCATGTGTGTACTCCACGATTTTCGTATAGGTTCTGTGAGTAGCATTATAATTACAAGGGATTGGACAAATTCAAATATTTTTATTCAAAATAGGATGTGTTATCACTTGAAAGTCAAAAACTACCACCCATTCCAAAACGAGTGCCTCAGACCTGAGAAGAATGGGACTGAATTATTATTCGGTCGCTCCGTTCAGAATCTGTGGTATCATTAGTAGTAGTATCTAGAAGTTATTAGAAATGACATCAAAAAGAATTCTAAAGGAATCAATTTTGAGAAAATAAATGCCTTTTATGCCTTTTATTAAGATAATCATTTATGTTATAGTAACCTTTACCACACAAACGTTTTTTAACAATTCTTTTGTATAACGTAATACTTTTGTTTTGAACATTTTCTGGGATCTTGTTGTAAAAGCATATACATCGCCCCACAAAAGACTTACTAACTCGTCTTAGCCGAGCAGTAGGCATCATAAGTTTATGTCTGTTCCTGGTGTTAACATTATGGTTATGACAGTTTTTAGCAAATTCACTTATGTACCTATGAACATACATTACATTATCAAAAATATATTGAGATGCAACAGTCAAGATGTTAATTTCTTTGAATTTTGCTCTCAATGATTCTTTAGGACCTAGGTTATAAATAGCGCGAATGGCTCTCTTCTGCAGCACTAATACTGTATTAATATCGGCAGCTTTGCCCCATAGCAAGATTGCACATTGAAGTAGGTTGTGAATCATAATACCACTTATACCTCAAGCCTTTCATTTTTAAGTTATAAAGGTTAAGGCAAATATTGCTTTTAAACATATCTAATCGCCCGTAATGTATCTCGATCGTATAACAAACCTGGGATCGTCATAGAACATCTGTTGCGTCGCCTGGCCGTGATGCACATCCCAGTCGACAATCAGTATTCTGAAAACATTCATAGCACTACATAATTACTATACATTTCTACACAAAAATTTGGCTAATTATGAATTTCCGCAAAAAAACGCCTAATAAAATTAAAAAAAAAACTAAAGACCTACAACAAGTCGAGGGCCTCAGTACACTCCAATACCAGTGGAATGCTCTTTTTCACAGGATGCCAGCGAGATTATGGGTACCACAACGGCGCCTATTTCCGCCGTGAATCAGTTAAGTTTACGCATTATTGTGTTCGATCTGAAAGGCGCCGTTGCTAGTGAAATTACTGGGCAAACGAGACTTAACATCTTATGTCTCAAGGTGACGAGCGCAATTGTAGTGCCGCTCAGTTTTTGGGTTTTTCACAAGAATCCTGGGCGGCACTGCATTGTAATGGGCAGGGCGAATCAATAACCATTAGTTGAACGTCCTGCTCGTCTCGTCCCTTATTTTCATTAAAAAAAACCTGCTGCATTCACGGACTCCGTGTCACCTCACCTAACAGTGAAACACCAAAACAAGCCGGTTAACGTATAAATACATAGCCCCACGCACACACTTAAACTAATACAAGCCGAACGGCCGCCATTATAAGATTTGCCTTCGTCTGTGACAGATCAGTTTGCGTCGCAATAAAATATTTTAAAAATGCCTTCGTGCGTTGCGAAAAAGTGTAATACAAATTGTGGCTTTAAATTACTAATTAAGGGAGAAAACATTGTGATACTGGTATGCCTAGTAACCGCACTCACACTAGCATAAAAGTGCTTATTTTTTACTCGTCCATGGCTACTCCAGCCATTGAGCGGCTCACCTGTTCAGTTGTAGCTTGTGTACGGCGTGCGCCGCAGCTAGAGCCACGTTGTTGTAGAAACAGTAGCCGCAGGGCTCCGCCCTCATGGCGTGATGGCCAGGTGGTCGCACCAACGCCGCACCGTTCATCACGTCACCGCGTACCACTGCATCAACCAGCTCGATGCACGAGCCGGCAGCTAGCAACGCCAGCTCATGAGTACTCTGCATAAAACAATATTGCAATTGTCGACCCATATAGCCGAATGGTTAGTGACCCTGACTACTAAGCTAGGGGTCCAGTGTTCGAATCACGGTAGGTGCGCAATCATTTATATGATAATTATGGATGTTTGTTTCCGAGTCATGGATGATTATATATGTTTAAGTAAGTATATTGTATTCAATATATCGTGCGTTGTAACCATAGTTACAGGCTATGCCTAGTTAAATAAAAAAAAAATATCAGAACTAACTACATGACCACATCTATTTCTGCCGCAAAATATCCACCGTGGATTTGAACTGGTGTGTACTGGTTTGAAGGATATAAAATAATCTAAGTTGAACTATTTAATATAAGAATTGTTTAACTTGAGAAAAGCTAAGGTTATTTACTTTAATTTTATGTTTTTAAATAAGATAATGTAAGAAAAGGTTATCCCTACTAATATTATGTATATGAATGTAAGTATGTTTGTTACAATTTTACGCCGGAATAGTGAACCGATTTCGATAAAATTTGGCAAGACTACATTTTATCCCGGAAAAATCCATGGCTCCCGCGGGATTTGTGAAAAAATTAAATTCACGTTGATGAGCTCTAACTATTCCAAGAATAGGTTTAGTTAGAAATAAGATTCATATAATATGTTGGGAACGGGAGAGAAAAGGGGAACCAGATCTGGAATAGGACTGAGATAATCTTCAATTCCAAACTTGCTTATTATCTTTAAAAACCCTTAATCTAACAGCCGTTCCCAATATTCAGTCTATCTCCGGTTGTGACCTACTTGAGTTAAAAATCGTAACCATCTTTGACTTTTCTGTCTCAATAAACTTATCGACGATAACTCACATTATCCGTACACGCTGTCTGTCAATGGGAAGACGTATGTATAGCCTACCATCGATAGAAGTTTGTATGGCAATTGCAATTCACGTGTCCCAATATAAGGTGATAAGAATGACTTATCGGGTATATTGGGACAGCTTCAGATTATTGACAGCTAATTACTGACAGAAGGTAGTATTTATCTCTATCTGTAGATAGTATATTGGGAACGTCCGTAAGCGGACAAAGTCACGGACATCAGCTAGTGTATTAATAAAATCTTTTATTGATTATAGAATGTATTTTATTCTTAGTTACAATTCTTGAATATGTACTTTAAAATTTTGTGTATGTACATTAATAGTATCAGTATTAAATCCTATAAAAATAACAATTGGTTAGAGTGAGAGAGGAGTCTCCTACCGCTGCCGTGAGAGAAAGGGAAGCCAGACCGACTGGCGCCGTAACGCGTTACGTTACGAAGCGGTTTACCCTCCCATAAGGAGTTATCACTTCAAAAAGGTTTATAAATTGAGATATTTTGCACAAAATATTTGGTGTTAAACTGGACCAAGTTGAACTGGTGCTTGAGTGCGCGAGGTAGTTAACCTTTTCAGGTGATTGCAGTAATGTGTGACATCCACTCAATAAGTCTTAATCCAAAAGATAAAATTGTCGTGTGTGTTTGTTACTAAACTTCTCCAAAAAGGCTGAACCGATTTGTATGAATTTTCTGTGCATATCGGATAGGTATGAGAATCGACAAAAATCTATTGTCATACCCCTAAATGATAAGGGTAAGCCTACCCCGAAATATATTTTTTTTGACAATTTATTTTTATTTTTATTTAATTATGATTCAGCATTGAAAAATACACACGACATAAAATTTTCGCCCTTCTACAATCTAAAACTATTTTTGTAACGCGATTTTTATACTATTCTGTTCTATCCACAAATCCGCTATATGGTTGCATGATGGTAATCGAATATAATTATTATTTGGTAGGTCTGAGAATCGGTCGTCATCTATTTTTGTACCCCAACAATTTTAACTATTTTTTTTTTATTACTTTATTTGACAATACCACGTTTGCTGGGTATCCTATAAATAATATAAAGCTACCAACTTACCGGATGAAAGTATATGGCATCATAACGAGAAGATAACTCTTCTAAATACTCCATGTTATTATTATTGTTTGTACTCTCTAACACATCTATGACAGATGAACAGTGTAACTTAATTATTTCCTCTTTGGTCGCGGGTCTTGCTCTAATTGCCTTGCATTGGTCTATTAAATTGAGCTCTTGACACCTGTGAACAATGATAACATTAATAAAAATAACTGATTTGACTTTCCTTCCCATCCTTAAATGTATACACTTTCATAATAAAGTCCCAGCCACTGTTCAGGCATTATCTATAAATAAATTTAAATGTTTTATAAAAAAAATGTGGAGACAGCTGAATATCTAAGTGATCAGACAGCCTCGGACTAGATTATGATTATTTTATAGCAATAGAAATGACTGTACAATATTGTATATTTTTATTGAGAAGATTGCAAATAAAGGAATGCTGGAAGAGTTTCTTGCGCCGCTTCTTCTCATTTAACATTACTAATATAAACTAACTAGCTGCTGCTCGCGACGTCATCCGCATGGACGTTATAACGCGGTTATATTAGCCTATACACTGTACAGACCTCTTGTAATATTATGCTCACTGAATGGCATTGCTTGCGGCGTCGTCGTGTGCCGGGTCGTCTCCTTCCCACAAATATGAGCGAAGGGAACGATGGCGTCCATGCGTCATCAACTCGTGAACGTGTGCTGCTTGTGGTGACAGGTCGACCTGTTGTAGTCACTAAATCATTGTATTTGTTGGATGCAATTACTAATTATGACAGTAATAACGATCATTATGTTAACAAAGCACCCTTACACAAATAAAGTCCGGCAACGCTCCTGTGATTCCTTTGGTGTTGCAAGAGAATGTGGGCGGTGATCACTTAACACCAGGTGACCCGTACTCATTTGTCCTCCTTTTCTAAAGATCTAAAGGTTGATGCATCCAATATACGATAGTTAATATTTATACAGTTTATTATTAATTACTTTTTATAAAATAATTTATATTATTTAAACATATAGTGGATGCAGCACTTTACAAAAGTAATTTGTTATATTTTTTTTATGAAATTAAGGGAAGAGACGAGCAGGAAGTTCAGCTAATGGTAATTGTTACGCCCTGCCCATTACAATGCAGTGCCGGTGAGGATTCTTGAAAAACCCCAAAAATTCTGAGTGTCAATACAACTGCGCTTCTCACCTTGAGACATAAGATGTTAAGTCTCATTTGCCCAGTAATTTCACTAAATATATTGTTAATAATAAATTAATATAATAATATTATTAAATTGTTATATTACAGCCATTTTAAAATACTATATTTGATTGAAAAGAGTCGCCTTTGAGTTTCTTGTATGTTCTTCTCACAAGCTCAACTTTTTAAGAACATATGGTAAATACAGTAATTTAAAAGAATTTTTTGTAGATTAAAGAAGATTCAAAATTTACTAATTGAATAAAGTTTATTTGAATAATTATGCAAAAATAGAATTAATCTATAAACAAAAAGTAAGACAAATTTTATCATACTATGTATACATTACCTTCTCAGAACACTTTTCAGTCGCTCTGGATTTTCCGGATAGTTGTCGT